>NW_023494176.1:0-54173 GCF_013265735.2 Oncorhynchus mykiss
CCCTGTTCTATAGACCTATGATACAGTAGGAGATCACCATGGTCAATAGACCTATAGTACAGTAGGAGATCACCCTGGTCTATAGACCTATGATGCAGTAGGTTATCACCCTGGTCTATACCCTATGATACAGTAGGAGATCACCCTGGTCTATAGACCTATGATGCAATAGTAGATCACCCTGGTCTATAGACCTATGATGCAGTAGGAGATCACCCTGGTCCATAGACCTATGATACAGTAGGAGATCACCCTGGTCTATAGGCCTATGATACAGTAGGAGATCATCCTGGTCTATAGGCCTATGATACAGTAGGAGATCACCCTGGTCTATAGACCTATGATGCAGTAGTAGATCACCCTGGTCTATAGACATATGATGCAGTAGGAGATCACCCTGGTCTATAGACCTATGATGCAGTAGGAGATCACCCTGGTCCATAGACATATGATACAGTAGGAGATCACCCTGGTCTATAGGCCTATGATACAGTAGGAGATCACCCTGGTCAATAGACCTATAGTACAGTAGGAGATCACCCTGGTCTATAGACCTATGATGCAGTAGGTTATCACCCTGGTCTATACCCTATGATACAGTAGAAGATCACCCTGGTCTATAGACCTATGATGCAATAGTAGATCACCCTGGTCTATAGACCTATGATGCAGTAGGAGATCACCCTGGTCCATAGACCTATGATACAGTAGGAGATCACCCTGGTCTATAGGCCTATGATACAGTAGGAGATCACCCTGGTCTATAGACCTATGATACAGTAGGAGATCACCCTGGTCTATATACCTATGATACAGTAGGAGATCACCCTGGTCTATATACCTATGATACAGTAGGAGATCACCCTGGTCTATAGACCTATGATGCAGTAGTAGATCACCCTGGTCTATAGACCTATGATGCAGTAGGAGATCACCCTGGTCTATAGACCTATGATGCAGTAGGAGATCACCCTGGTCCATAGACCTATGATACAGTAGGAGATCACCCTGGTCTATAGGCCTATGATACAGTAGGAGATCACCCTGGTCTATAGACCTATGATACAGTAGGAGATCACCCTGGTCTATAGACCTATGATACAGTAGGAGATCACCCTGGTCTATATACCTATGATACAGTAGGAGATCACCCTGGTCTATAGACCTATGATACAGTAGGAGATCCCCCTGGTCTATAGACCTATGATGCAGTAGGAGATCATCCTGGTCTATAGGCCTATGATACAGTAGGAGATCACCCTGGTCTATAGACCTGTGCTACACTAGCATATCACTCTGTTCTATAGACCTATGATACAGTAGGAGATCACCCTGGTCTATAGACCTATGATGCAGTAGGAGATCACCCTGGTCTATAGACATATGATACAGTAGTAGATCACCCTGGTCTATAGACATATGATACAGTAGTAGACCACCCTGTTCTATAGACCTATGATACAGTAGGAGATCACCATGGTCAATAGACCTATAGTACAGTAGGAGATCACCCTGGTCTATAGACCTATGATGCAGTAGGAGATCACCCTGGTCTATACCCTATGATACAGTAGGAGATCACCCTGGTCTAAAGACCTATGATGCAGTAGTAGATCACCCTGGTCTATAGACATATGATGCAGTAGGAGATCACCCTGGTCTATAGACCTATGATGCAGTAGGAGATCACCCTGGTCCATAGACCTATGATACAGTAGGAGATCACCCTGGTCTATAGGCCTATGATACAGTAGGAGATCACCTTGGTCAATTGACCTATAGTACAGTAGGAGATCACCCTGGTCTATAGACCTATGATGCAGTAGGAGATCACCCTGGTCTATACCCTATGATACAGTAGGTGATCACCCTGGTCTATAGACCTATGATGCAATAGTAGATCACCCTGGTCTATAGACCTATGATGCAGTAGGAGATCACCCTGGTCCATAGACCTATGATACAGTAGGAGATCACCCTGGTCTATAGGCCTATGATACAGTAGGAGATCACCCTGGTCTATAGACCTATGATACAGTAGGAGATCACCCTGGTCTATATACCTATGATACAGTAGGAGATCACCCTGGTCTATATACCTATGATACAGTAGGAGATCCCCCTGGTCTATAGACCTATGATGCAGTAGGAGATCATCCTGGTCTATAGGCCTATGATACAGTGGGAGATCACCCTGGTCAATAGACCTATGATACAGTAGGAGATCACCCTGGTCTATAGACCTATGCTACAATAGCAGATCACCCTGGTCTATAGACCTATGCTAGACTAGCAGATCACCCTGGTCTATAGACCTATGATACAGTAACAGGTCACCCTGGTCCATAGAGCTATGATACAGTAGGAGATCACCCTGGTCTATAGGCCTATGATACAGTAGGAGATCACCCTGGTCTAAAGACCTATGATACAGTAGGAGATCACCCTGGTCTATATACCTATGATACAGTAGGAGATCACCCTGGTCTATATACCTATGATACAGTAGGAGATCACCCTGGTCTATAGACCTATGATACAGTAGGAGATCCCCCTGGTCTATAGACCTATGATACAGGAGGAGATCACCCTGGTCCATAGACCTCTGATACAGTAGGAGATCACCCTGGTCTATAGGCCTATGATACAGTAGGAGATCACCCTTGGTCTATAGACCTATGCTACACTAGCAGATCACCCTGGTCTATAGACCTATGGTACAGTAGGAGATCACCCTGGTACATAGACCTATGCTACACTATCAGATCACCCTGGTCTATAGACCTATGATGCAGTAGGAGATCACCCTAGTCTATAGACTTATGATGCAGTAGGAGATCACCCTGGTCCATAGACCTATGATACAGTAGGAGATCACCCTTGTCTATAGGCCTATGAAACAGTAGGAGATCACCCTGGTCTATAGACCTATGATACAGTAGGAGATCACCCTGGTCTATAGACCAATGATACAGTAGGAGATCACCCTGGTCTATATACCTATGATACAGTAGGAGATCACCCTGGTCTATAGACCTATGATACAGTAGGAGATCCCCCTGGTCTATAGACCTATGATGCAGTAGGAGATCATCCTGGTCTATAGGCCTATGATACAGTAGGAGATCACCCTGGTCAATAGACCTATGATACAGTAGGAGATCACCCTGGTCTATAGACCTGTGCTACACTAGCATATCACTCTGTTCTATAGACCTATGATACAGTAGGAGATCACCCTGGTCTATAGACCTATGATACAGTAGTAGATCACCCTGGTCTATAGACCTATGATACAGTAGTAGACCACCCTGTTCTATAGACCTATGATACAGTAGGAGATCACCATGGTCAATAGACCTATAGTACAGTAGGAGATCACCCTGGTCTATAGACCTATGATGCAGTAGGAGATCACCCTGGTCTATACCCTATGATACAGTAGGAGATCACCCTGGTCTATAGACCTATGATGCAGTAGTAGATCACCCTGGTCTATAGACATATGATGCAGTAGGAGATCACCCTGGTCTATAGACCTATGATGCAGTAGGAGATCACCCTGGTCCATAGACATATGATACAGTAGGAGATCACCCTGGTCTATAGGCCTATGATACAGTAGGAGATCACCCTGGTCAATAGACCTATAGTACAGTAGGAATTCACCCTGGTCTATAGACCTATGATGCAGTAGGAGATCACCCTGGTCTATACCCTATGATACAGTAGGAGATCACCCTGGTCTATAGACCTATGATGCAATAGTAGATCACCCTGGTCTATAGACCTATGATACAGTAGGAGATCACCCTGGTCTATAGGCCTATGATACAGTAGGAGATCTCCATGGTCAATAGACCTATAGTACAGTAGGAGATCACCCTGGTCTATAGACCTATGATGCAGTAGGTTATCACCCTGGTCTATACCCTATGATACAGTAGGAGATCACCCTGGTCTATAGACCTATGATGCAATAGTAGATCACCCTGGTCTATAGACCTATGATGCAGTAGGAGATCACCCTGGTCCATAGACCTATGATACAGTAGGAGATCACCCTGGTCTATAGGCCTATGATACAGTAGGAGATCATCCTGGTCTATAGGCCTATGATACAGTAGGAGATCACCCTGGTCTATAGACCTATGATGCAGTAGTAGATCACCCTGGTCTATAGACATATGATGCAGTAGGAGATCACCCTGGTCTATAGACCTATGATGCAGTAGGAGATCACCCTGGTCCATAGACATATGATACAGTAGGAGATCACCCTGGTCTATAGGCCTATGATACAGTAGGAGATCACCCTGGTCAATAGACCTATAGTACAGTAGGAGATCACCCTGGTCTATAGACCTATGATGCAGTAGGTTATCACCCTGGTCTATACCCTATGATACAGTAGAAGATCACCCTGGTCTATAGACCTATGATGCAATAGTAGATCACCCTGGTCTATAGACCTATGATGCAGTAGGAGATCACCCTGGTCCATAGACCTATGATACAGTAGGAGATCACCCTGGTCTATAGGCCTATGATACAGTAGGAGATCACCCTGGTCTATAGACCTATGATACAGTAGGAGATCACCCTGGTCTATATACCTATGATACAGTAGGAGATCACCCTGGTCTATATACCTATGATACAGTAGGAGATCACCCTGGTCTATAGACCTATGATGCAGTAGTAGATCACCCTGGTCTATAGACCTATGATGCAGTAGGAGATCACCCTGGTCTATAGACCTATGATGCAGTAGGAGATCACCCTGGTCCATAGACCTATGATACAGTAGGAGATCACCCTGGTCTATAGGCCTATGATACAGTAGGAGATCACCCTGGTCTATAGACCTATGATACAGTAGGAGATCACCCTGGTCTATAGACCTATGATACAGTAGGAGATCACCCTGGTCTATATACCTATGATACAGTAGGAGATCACCCTGGTCTATAGACCTATGATACAGTAGGAGATCCCCCTGGTCTATAGACCTATGATGCAGTAGGAGATCATCCTGGTCTATAGGCCTATGATACAGTAGGAGATCACCCTGGTCTATAGACCTGTGCTACACTAGCATATCACTCTGTTCTATAGACCTATGATACAGTAGGAGATCACCCTGGTCTATAGACCTATGATGCAGTAGGAGATCACCCTGGTCTATAGACATATGATACAGTAGTAGATCACCCTGGTCTATAGACATATGATACAGTAGTAGACCACCCTGTTCTATAGACCTATGATACAGTAGGAGATCACCATGGTCAATAGACCTATAGTACAGTAGGAGATCACCCTGGTCTATAGACCTATGATGCAGTAGGAGATCACCCTGGTCTATACCCTATGATACAGTAGGAGATCACCCTGGTCTAAAGACCTATGATGCAGTAGTAGATCACCCTGGTCTATAGACATATGATGCAGTAGGAGATCACCCTGGTCTATAGACCTATGATGCAGTAGGAGATCACCCTGGTCCATAGACCTATGATACAGTAGGAGATCACCCTGGTCTAAAGGCCTATGATACAGTAGGAGATCACCTTGGTCAATTGACCTATAGTACAGTAGGAGATCACCCTGGTCTATAGACCTATGATGCAGTAGGAGATCACCCTGGTCTATACCCTATGATACAGTAGGAGATCACCCTGGTCTATAGACCTATGATGCAATAGTAGATCACCCTGGTCTATAGACCTATGATGCAGTAGGAGATCACCCTGGTCCATAGACCTATGATACAGTAGGAGATCACCCTGGTCTATAGGCCTATGATACAGTAGGAGATCACCCTGGTCTATAGACCTATGATACAGTAGGAGATCACCCTGGTCTATATACCTATGATACAGTAGGAGATCACCCTGGTCTATATACCTATGATACAGTAGGAGATCCCCCTGGTCTATAGACCTATGATGCAGTAGGAGATCATCCTGGTCTATAGGCCTATGATACAGTGGGAGATCACCCTGGTCAATAGACCTATGATACAGTAGGAGATCACCCTGGTCTATAGACCTATGCTACAATAGCAGATCACCCTGGTCTATAGACCTATGCTAGACTAGCAGATCACCCTGGTCTATAGACCTATGATACAGTAACAGGTCACCCTGGTCCATAGAGCTATGATACAGTAGGAGATCACCCTGGTCTATAGGCCTATGATACAGTAGGAGATCACCCTGGTCTAAAGACCTATGATACAGTAGGAGATCACCCTGGTCTATATACCTATGATACAGTAGGAGATCACCCTGGTCTATATACCTATGATACAGTAGGAGATCACCCTGGTCTATAGACCTATGATACAGTAGGAGATCCCCCTGGTCTATAGACCTATGATACAGGAGGAGATCACCCTGGTCCATAGACCTCTGATACAGTAGGAGATCACCCTGGTCTATAGGCCTATGATACAGTAGGAGATCACCCTTGGTCTATAGACCTATGCTACACTAGCAGATCACCCTGGTCTATAGACCTATGATACAGTAGGAGATCACCCTGGTACATAGACCTATGCTACACTATCAGATCACCCTGGTCTATAGACCTATGATGCAGTAGGAGATCACCCTAGTCTATAGACTTATGATGCAGTAGGAGATCACCCTGGTCCATAGACCTATGATACAGTAGGAGATCACCCTTGTCTATAGGCCTATGAAACAGTAGGAGATCACCCTGGTCTATAGACCTATGATACAGTAGGAGATCACCCTGGTCTATAGACCAATGATACAGTAGGAGATCACCCTGGTCTATATACCTATGATACAGTAGGAGATCACCCTGGTCTATAGACCTATGATACAGTAGGAGATCCCCCTGGTCTATAGACCTATGATGCAGTAGGAGATCATCCTGGTCTATAGGCCTATGATACAGTAGGAGATCACCCTGGTCAATAGACCTATGATACAGTAGGAGATCACCCTGGTCTATAGACCTGTGCTACACTAGCATATCACTCTGTTCTATAGACCTATGATACAGTAGGAGATCACCCTGGTCTATAGACCTATGATACAGTAGTAGATCACCCTGGTCTATAGACCTATGATACAGTAGTAGACCACCCTGTTCTATAGACCTATGATACAGTAGGAGATCACCATGGTCAATAGACCTATAGTACAGTAGGAGATCACCCTGGTCTATAGACCTATGATGCAGTAGGAGATCACCCTGGTCTATACCCTATGATACAGTAGGAGATCACCCTGGTCTATAGACCTATGATGCAGTAGTAGATCACCCTGGTCTATAGACATATGATGCAGTAGGAGATCACCCTGGTCTATAGACCTATAATGCAGTAGGAGATCACCCTGGTCCATAGACATATGATACAGTAGGAGATCACCCTGGTCTATAGGCCTATGATACAGTAGGAGATCACCCTGGTCAATAGACCTATAGTACAGTAGGAATTCACCCTGGTCTATAGACCTATGATGCAGTAGGAGATCACCCTGGTCTATACCCTATGATACAGTAGGAGATCACCCTGGTCTATAGACCTATGATGCAATAGTAGATCAGCCTGGTCTATAGACCTATGATACAGTAGGAGATCACCCTGGTCTATAGGCCTATGATACAGTAGGAGATCACCATGGTCAATAGACCTATAGTACAGTAGGAGATCACCCTGGTCTATATACCTATGATACAGTAGGAGATCACCCTGGTCTATATACCTATGATACAGTAGGAGATCACCCTGGTCTATAGACCTATGATACAGTAGGAGATCACCCTGGTCTATAGACCTGTGCTACACTAGCATATCACTCTGTTCTATAGACCTATGATACAGTAGGAGATCACCCTGGTACATAGACCTATGCGACACTATCAGATCACCCTGGTCTATAGACCTATGATGCAGTAGGAGATCACCCTGGTCTATAGACCTATGATGCAGTAGGAGATCACCCTGGTCCATAGACCTATGATACAGTAGGATATCAACCTGGTCTATAGGCCTATGATACAGTAGGAGATCACCCTGGTCTATAGACCTATGATACAGTAGGAGATCACCCTGGTCTATAGACCTATGATACAGTAGGAGATCACCCTGGTCTATATACCTATGATACAGTAAGAGATCACCCTGGTCTATAGACCTATGATACAGTAGGAGATCCCCCTGGTCTATAGACCTATGATGCAGTAGGAGATCATCCTGGTCTATAGGCCTATGATACAGTAGGAGATCACCCTGGTCAATAGACCTATGATACAGTAGGAGATCACCCTGGTCTATAGACCTGTGCTACACTAGCATATCACTCTGTTCTATAGACCTATGATACAGTAGGAGATCACCCTGGTCTATAGACCTATGATGCAGTAGGAGATCACCCTGGTCTATAGACATATGATACAGTAGTAGATCACCCTGGTCTATAGACCTATGATACAGTAGTAGACCACCCTGTTCTATAGACCTATGATACAGTAGGAGATCACCATGGTCAATAGACCTATAGTACAGTAGGAGATCACCCTGGTCTATAGACCTATGATGCAGTAGGAGATCACCCTGGTCTATACCCTATGATACAGTAGGAGATCACCCTGGTCTATAGACCTATGATGCAGTAGTAGATCACCCTGGTCTATAGACATATGATGCAGTAGGAGATCACCCTGGTCTATAGACCTATGATGCAGTAGGAGATCACCCTGGTCCATAGAAATATGATACAGTAGGAGATCACCCTGGTCTATAGGCCTATGATACAGTAGGAGATCACCCTGGTCAATAGACCTATAGTACAGTAGGAGATCACCCTGGTCTATAGACCTATGATGCAGTAGGAGATCACCCTGGTCTATACCCTATGATACAGTAGGAGATCACCCTGGTCTATAGACCTATGATGCAATAGTAGATCACCCTGGTCTATAGACCTATGATACAGTAGGAGATCACCCTGGTCTATAGGCCTATGATACAGTAGGAGATCACCATGGTCAATAGACCTATAGTACAGTAGGAGATCACCCTGGTCTATATACCTATGATACAGTAGGAGATCACCCTGGTCTATAAACCTATGATACAGTAGGAGATCACCCTGGTCTATAGACCTATGATACAGTAGGAGATCACCCTGGTCTATAGACCTGTGATACACTAGCATATCGCTCTGTTCTATAGACCTATGATACAGTAGGAGATCACCCTGGTACATAGACCTATGCTACACTATCAGATCACCCTGGTCTATAGACCTATGATGCAGTAGGAGATCACCCTGGTCTATAGACCTATGATGTAGTAGGAGATCACCCTGGTCCATAGACCTATGATACAGTAGGATATCACCCTGGTCTATAGGCCTATGATACAGTAGGAGATCACCCTGGTCTATAGACCTATGATACAGTAGGAGATCACCCTGGTCTATAGACCTATGATACAGTAGGAGATCACCCTGGTCTATATACCTATGATACAGTAGGAGATCACCCTGGTCTATAGACCTATGATACAGTAGGAGATCCCCGTGGTCTATAGACCTATGATGCAGTAGGAGATCGTCCTGGTCTATAGGCCTATGATACAGTAGGAGATCACCCTGGTCAATAGACCTATGATACAGTAGGAGATCACCCTGGTCTATAGACCTGTGCTACACTAGCATATCACTCTGTTCTATAGACCTATGATACAGTAGGAGATCACCCTGGTCTATAGACCTATGATGCAGTAGGAGATCACCCTGGTCTATAGACATATGATACAGTAGTAGATCAGCCTGGTCTATAGACCTATGATACAGTAGTAGACCACCCTGTTCTATAGACCTATGATACAGTAGGAGATCACCATGGTCAATAGACCTATAGTACAGTAGGAGATCACCCTGGTCTATAGACCTATGATGCAGTAGGAGATCACCCTGGTCTATACCCTATGATACAGTAGGAGATCACCCTGGTCTATAGACCTATGATGCAGTAGTAGATCACCCTGGTCTATAGACCTATGATGCAGTAGGAGATCACCCTGGTCTATAGACCTATGATGCAGTAGGAGATCACCATGGTCCATAGACCTATGATACAGCAGGAGATCACCCTGGTCTATAGGCCTATGATACAGTAGGAGATCACCCTGGTCAATAGACCTATAGTACAGTAGGAGATCACCCTGGTCTATACCCTATGATACAGTAGGAGATCACCCTGGTCTATAGACCTATGATGCAATAGTAGATCACCCTGGTCTATAGACCTATGATGCAGTAGGAGATCACCCTGGTCCATAGACCTATGATACAATAGGAGATCACCCTGGTCTATAGGCCTATGATACAGTAGGAGATCACCCTGGTCTATAGACCTATGATACAGTAGGATATCACCCTGGTCTATATACCTATGATACAGTAGGAGATCACCCTGGTCTATATACCTATGATACAGTAGGAGATCACCCTGGTCTATAGACCTATGATACAGTAGGAGATCCCCCTGGTCTATAGACCTATGATGCAGTAGGAGATCATCCTGGTCTATAGGCCTATGATACAGTAGGAGATCACCCTGGTCAATAGACCTATGATACAGTAGGAGATCACCCTGGTCTATAGACCTATGCTACACTAGCAGATCACCCTGGTCTATAGACCTATGCTAGACTAGCAGATCACCCTGGTCTATAGACCTATGATACAGTAACAGGTCACCCTGGTCCATAGACCTATGATACAGTAGGAGATCACCCTGGTCTATAGGCCTATGATACAGTAGGATATCACCCTGGTCTAAAGACCTATGATACAGTAGGAGATCACCCTGGTCTATATACCTATGATACAGTAGGAGATCACCCTGGTCTATATACCTATGATACAGTAGGAGATCACCCTGGTCTATAGACCTATGATACAGTAGGAGATCACCCTTGGTCTATAGACCTATGCTACATTAGCAGATCACCCTGGTCTATAGACCTATGATACAGTAGGAGATCACCCTGGTACATAGACCTATGCTACACTATCAGATCACCCTGGTCTATAGACCTATGATACAGTAGGAGATCACCCTGGTCTATATACCTATGGTACAGTAGGAGATCAACCTGGTCTATAGACCTATGATACAGTAGGAGATCACCCTCGTCTATAGACCTATGATACAGTAGGAGATCACCCTGGTCTATAGACCTATGATGCAGTAGGAGATCACCCTGGTCTATAGGCCTATGCTACACTAGCAGATCACCCTGGTCTATAGACCTATGCTACACTAGCAGATCACCCTGGTCTATAGACCTATGATACAGGAGGAGATCACCCTGGTCCATAGACCTTTGCTACACTAGAAGATCACCCTGGTCTATAGACCTATGCTACACTAGCAGATCACCCTGGTCTATAGACCTATGCTACACTATCAGATCACCCTGGTCTATAGACCTATGATACAGGAGGAGATCACCCTGGTCCATAGACCTATTATACAGTAGGAGATCACCCTGGTCTATAGGCCTATGATACAGTAGGAGATCACCCTGGTCTATAGACCTATGATACAGTAGGAGATTACCCTGCTCTATATTCCTATGATACAGTAGGAGATCACCCTGGTCTATAGGCCTATGCTACACTTGCAGATCACCCTGGTCTATAGACCTATGATACAGTAGGAGATCACCTTGGTACATAGACCTATGATACAGTAGGAGATCACCCTGGTCTATAGGCCTATGATACAGTAGGAGATCACCCTGGTCTATAGACCTATGATACAGTAGGAGATCACCCTGGTCTATAGACCTATGATACAGTAGGAGATCACCCTGGTCTATAGACCTATGATGCAGTAGGAGATCACCCTGGTTTATAGGCCTATGATACAAAAGGAGATCACCCTGGTCTATAGACCTATGATACAGTAGGAGATCACCCTGGTCTATAGACCTATGCTACACTAGCAGATCACCCTGGTCTATAGACCTATGCTACACTAGCAGATCACCCTGGTCTATAGACCTATGCTACAGTAGGAGATCACCCTGGTCCATAGACCTATGATACAGTAGGAGATCACCCTGGTCTATAGGCCTATGATACAGTAGGAGATCACCCTGGTCTATAGACATATGATACAGTAGGCGATCACCCTGGTCTATATTCCTATGATACAGTTGGAGATCATCCTGGTCTATAGACCTATGATACAGTAGGAGATCACCCTGGTCTATAGACCTATGATGCAGTAGGAGATCACCCTGGTCTATAGACCTATGATGCAGTAGGAGATCACCCTGGTCTATAGGCCTATGATACAAAAGGAGATCACCCTGGTCTATAGACCTATGATACAGTAGGAGATCACCCTGGTTTATAGACCTTTGCTACACTAGCAGATCACCCTGGTCTATAGACCTATGATACAGTAGGAGATTACCCTGGTCTATATTCCTATGATACAGTAGGAGATCACCCTGGTCTATAGGCCTATGCTACACTTGCAGATCACCCTGGTCTATAGACCTATGATACAGTAGGAGATCACCTTGGTACATAGACCTATGATACAGTAGGAGATCACCCTGGTCTATAGGCCTATGATACAGTAGGAGATCACCCTGGTCTATAGACCTATGATACAGTAGGAGATCACCCTGGTCTATAGACCTATGATACAGTAGGAGATCACCCTGGTCTATAGACCTATGATGCAGTAGGAGATCACCCTGGTTTATAGGCCTATGATACAAAAGGAGATCACCCTGGTCTATAGACCTATGATACAGTAGGAGATCACCCTGGTCTATAGACCTATGCTACACTAGCAGATCACCCTGGTCTATAGACCTATGCTACACTAGCAGATCACCCTGGTCTATAGACCTATGCTACAGTAGGAGATCACCCTGGTCCATAGACCTATGATACAGTAGGAGATCACCCTGGTCTATAGGCCTATGATACAGTAGGAGATCACCCTGGTCTAAAGACATATGATACAGTAGGCGATCACCCTGGTCTATATTCCTATGATACAGTAGGAGATCATCCTGGTCTATAGACCTATGATACAGTAGGAGATCACCCTGGTCTATAGACCTATGATGCAGTAGGAGATCACCCTGGTCTATAGACCTATGATGCAGTAGGAGATCACCCTGGTCTATAGGCCTATGATACAAAAGGAGATCACCCTGGTCTATAGACCTATGATACAGTAGGAGATCACCCTGGTCTATAGACCTTTGCTACACTAGCAGATCACCCTGGTCTATAGACCTATGCTACACTATCAGATCACCCTGGTCTATAGACCTATGATACAGGAGGAGATCACCCTGGTCCATAGACCGCTGATACAGTAGGAGATCACCCTGGTCTATAGGCCTATGATACAGTAGGAGATCACCCTTGGTCTATAGACCTATGCTACACTTGCAGATAACCCTGGTCTATAGACCTATGATACAGTAGGAGATCACCTTGGTACATAGACCTATGATACAGTAGGAGATCACCCTGGTCTATAGGCCTATGATACAGTAGGAGATCACCCTGGTCTATAGACATATGATACAGTAGGCGATCACCCTGGTCTATATTCCTATGATGCAGTAGGAGATCACCCTGGTCTATAGACCTATGATACAGTAGCACCCTGATCTATATACCTATGCTACACTAGCATAGCACCCTGGTCTATAGACCTATGCTACACTATCAGATCACCCTGGTCTATAGACCTATGACACAGTAGGAGATCACCCTGGTCTATAGGCCTATGATACAGTAGGATATCACCCTGGTCTAAAGACCTATGATACAGTAGGAGATCACCCTGGTCTATATACCTATGATACAGTAGGAGATCACCCTGGTCTATATACCTATGATACAGTAGGAGATCACCCTGGTCTATAGACCTATGATACAGTAGGAGATCCCCCTGGTCTATAGACCTATGCTACACTAGCAGATCACCCTGGTCTATAGACCTATGATACAGTAGGAGATCACCCTGGTACATAGACCTATGCTACACTATCAGATCACCCTGGTCTATAGACCTATGATACAGTAGGAGATCACCCTGGTCTATATACCTATGGTACAGTAGGAGATCAACCTGGTCTATAGACCTATGATACAGTAGGAGATCACCCTCGTCTATAGACCTATGATACAGTAGGAGATCACCCTGGTCTATAGACCTATGATGCAGTAGGAGATCACCCTGGTCTATAGGCCTATGATACAAAAGGAGATCACCCTGGTCTATAGACCTATGATACAGTAGGAGATCACCCTGGTCTATAGACCTTTGCTACACTAGCAGATCACCCTGGTCTATAGACCTATGCTACACTAGCAGATCACCCTGGTCTATAGACCTATGCTACACTATCAGATCACCCTGGTCTATAGACCTATGATACAGGAGGATATCACCCTGGTCCATAGACCTATGATACAGTAGGAGATCACCCTGGTCTATAGGCCTATGATACAGTAGGAGATCACCCTGGTCTATATTCCTATGATACAGTAGGAGATCACCCTGGTCTATAGACCTATGATACAGTAGGAGATCACCCTGGTCTATATTCCTATGATACAGTAGGAGATCACCCTGGTCTATAGGCCTATGCTACACTTGCAGATCACCCTGGTCTATAGACCTATGATACAGTAGGATATCACCTTGGTACATAGACCTATGATACAGTAGGAGATCACCCTGGTCTATAGGCCTATGATACAGTAGGAGATCACCCTGGTCTATAGACCTATGATACAGTAGGAGATCACCCTGGTCTATAGACCTATGATGCAGTAGGAGATCACCCTGGTTTATAGGCCTATGATACAAAAGGAGATCACCCTGGTCTATAGACCTATGACACAGTAGGAGATCACCCTGGTCTATAGACCTATGATACAGTAGGAGATCACCCTGGTCTATAGACCTATGATACAGTAGGAGATCACCCTGGTCCATAGACTTATGATACAGTAGGAGATCACCCTGGTCTATAGGCCTATGATACAGTAGGAGATCACCCTGGTCTATAGACATATGATACAGTAGGCGATCACCCTGGTCTATATTCCTATGATACAGTAGGAGATCATCCTGGTCTATAGACCTATGATACAGTAGGAGATCACCCTGGTCTATAGACCTATGATGCAGTAGGAGATCACCCTGGTCTATAGACCTATGATGCAGTAGGAGATCACCCTGGTCTATAGGCCTATGATACAAAAGGAGATCACCCTGGTCTATAGACCTATGATACAGTAGGAGATCACCCTGGTCTATAGACCTTTGCTACACTAGCAGATCACCCTGGTCTATAGACCTATGCTACACTAGCAGATCACCCTGGTCTATAGACCTATGCTACACTATCAGATCACCCTGGTCTATAGACCTATGATACAGGAGGAGATCACCCTGGTCCATAGACCTCTGATACAGTAGGAGATCACCCTGGTCTATAGGCCTATGATACAGTAGGAGATCACCCTTGGTCTATAGACCTAAGCTACACTTGCAGATCACCCTGGTCCATAGACCTATGATACAGTAGGAGATCACCTTGGTACATAGACCTATGATACAGTAGGAGATCACCCTGGTCTATAGGCCTATGATACAGTAGGAGATCACCCTGGTCTATAGACCTTTGCTACACTAGCAGATCACCCTGGTCTATAGACCTATGCTACACTAGCAGATCACCCTGGTCTATAGACCTATGCTACACTATCAGATCACCCTGGTCTATAGACCTATGATACAGGAGGATATCACCCTGGTCCATAGACCTATGATACAGTAGGAGATCACCCTGGTCTATAGGCCTATGATACAGTAGGAGATCACCCTGGTCTATAGACCTATGATACAGTAGGAGATCACCCTGGTCTATATTCCTATGATACAGTAGGAGATCACCCTGGTCTATAGGCCTATGCTACACTTGCAGATCACCCTGGTCTATAGACCTATGATACAGTAGGATATCACCTTGGTACATAGACCTATGATACAGTAGGAGATCACCCTGGTCTATAGGCCTATGATACAGTAGGAGATCACCCTGGTCTATAGACCTATGATACAGTAGGAGATCACCCTGGTCTATAGACCTATGATGCAGTAGGAGATCACCCTGGTTTATAGGCCTATGATACAAAAGGAGATCACCCTGGTCTATAGACCTATGACACAGTAGGAGATCACCCTGGTCTATAGACCTATGATACAGTAGGAGATCACCCTGGTCTATAGACCTATGATACAGTAGGAGATCACCCTGGTCCATAGACTTATGATACAGTAGGAGATCACCCTGGTCTATAGGCCTATGATACAGTAGGAGATCACCCTGGTCTATAGACATATGATACAGTAGGCGATCACCCTGGTCTATATTCCTATGATACAGTAGGAGATCATCCTGGTCTATAGACCTATGATACAGTAGGAGATCACCCTGGTCTATAGACCTATGATGCAGTAGGAGATCACCCTGGTCTATAGACCTATGATGCAGTAGGAGATCACCCTGGTCTATAGGCCTATGATACAAAAGGAGATCACCCTGGTCTATAGACCTATGATACAGTAGGAGATCACCCTGGTCTATAGACCTTTGCTACACTAGCAGATCACCCTGGTCTATAGACCTATGCTACACTAGCAGATCACCCTGGTCTATAGACCTATGCTACACTATCAGATCACCCTGGTCTATAGACCTATGATACAGGAGGAGATCACCCTGGTCCATAGACCTCTGATACAGTAGGAGATCACCCTGGTCTATAGGCCTATGATACAGTAGGAGATCACCCTTGGTCTATAGACCTAAGCTACACTTGCAGATCACCCTGGTCCATAGACCTATGATACAGTAGGAGATCACCTTGGTACATAGACCTATGATACAGTAGGAGATCACCCTGGTCTATAGGCCTATGATACAGTAGGAGATCACCCTGGTCTATAGACTTATGATACAGTAGGCGATCACCCTGGTCTATATTCCTATGATGCAGTAGGAGATCACCCTGGTCTATAGACCTATGATACAGTAGCACCCTGATCTATATACCTATGCTACACTAGCATAGCACCCTGGTCTATAGACCTATGCTACACTATCAGATCACCCTGGTCTATAGACCTATTATACAGTAGGAGATCACCCTGGTCTATAGGCCTATGATACAGTAGGAGATCACCCTGGTCTATAGACATATGATACAGTAGGCGATCACCCTGGTCTATAGACCTATGCTACACTAGCATAGCACCCTGGTCTATAGACCTATGCTACACTATCAGATCACCCTGGTCTATAGACCTATGATACAGGAGGAGATCACCCTCGTCCATAGTCCTCTGATACAGTAGGAGATCACCCTGGTCTATAGGCATATGATACAGTAGGAGATCACCCTTGGTCTATAGACCTATGCTACACTAGCAGATCACCCTGGTCTATAGACCTATGATAAAGTAGGAGCTCCCCCTGGTCTATAGACCTATAATACAGTAGGAGATCACCCTCGTCTATAGACCTATGATACAGTAGGAGATCACCCTGGTCTATAGACCTATGACGCAGTAGGAGATCAACCTGGTTTATAGGCCTATGATACAAAAGGAGATCACCCTGGTCTATAGACCTATGATACAGTAGGAGATCACCCTGGTCTATAGACCTATGCTACACTAGCAGATCACCCTGGTCTATAGACCTATGCTACACTAGCAGATCACCCTGGTCTATAGACCTATGATACAGTAGGAGATCACCCTGGTCTATAGACCTATGCTACACTAGCAGATCACCCTGGTCCAAAGACCTATGATACAGTAGGAGATCACTCTGGTCTATAGGCCTATGATACAGTAGGAGATCACCCTTGGTCTATAGACCTATGCTACACTAGCAGATCACCCTGGTCTATAGACCTATGATACAGTAGGAGATCACCCTGGTACATAGACCTATGCTACACTATCAGATCACCCTGGTCTATAGACCTATGATGCAGTAGGAGATCACCCTAGTCTATAGACCTATGATGTAGTAGGAGATCACCCTGGTCCATAGACCTATGATACAGTAGGAGATCACCCTGGTCTATAGGCCTATGAAACAGTAGGAGATCACCCTGGTCTATAGACCTATGATACAGTAGGATATCACCCTGGTCTATAGACCTATGATACAGTAGGAGATCACCCTGGTATATATACCTATGATACAGTAGGAGATCACCCTGGTCTATAGACCTATGATACAGTAGGAGATCCCCCTGGTCTATAGACCTATGATGCAGTAGAAGATCATCCTGGTCTATAGGCCTATGATACAGTAGGAGATCACCCTGGTCAATAGACCTATGATACAGTAGGAGATCCCCCTGGTCTATAGACCTATGATACAGGAGGAGATCACCCTGGTCCATAGACCTCTGATACAGTAGGAGATCACCCTGGTCTATAGGCCTATGATACAGTAGGATATCACCCTTGGTCTATAGACCTATGCTAAACTAGCAGATCACCCTGGTCTATAGACCTATGATACAGTAGGAGATAACCCTGGTACATAGACCTCTGATACAGTAGGAGATCACCCTGGTCTATAGGCCTATGATACAGTAGGATATCACCCTTGGTCTATAGACCTATGCTACACTAGCAGATCACCCTGGTCTATAGACCTATGATACAGTAGGAGATCAACCTGGTCTATAGACCTATGATACAGTAGGAGATCACCCTCGTCTATAGACCTATGATACAGTAGGAGATCACCCTGGTCTATAGGCCTATGATACAGTAGGATATCACCCTTGGTCTATAGACCTATGCTACACTAGCAGATCACCCTGGTCTATAGACCTATGATACAGTAGGAGATCAACCTGGTCTATAGACCTATGATACAGTAGAAGATCACCCTCGTCTATAGACCTATGATACAGTAGGAGATCACCCTGGTCTATAGACCTATGATGCAGTAGGAGATCACCCTGGTCTATAGGCCTATGATACAGTAGGAGATCACCCTGGTACATAGACCTATGCTACACTATCAGATCACCCTGGTCTATAGACCTATGATGCAGTAGGAGATCACCCTGGTCTATAGACCTATGATGCAGTAGGAGATCACCCTGGTCTATAGGCCTATGATACAAAAGGAGATCACCCTGGTCTATAGACCTATGATACAGTAGGAGATCACCCTGGTCTATAGACCTTTGCTACACTAGCAGATCACCCTGGTCTATAGACCTATGCTACACTAGCAGATCACCCTGGTCTATAGACCTATGCTACACTATCAGATCACCCTGGTCTATAGACCTATGATACAGTAGGAGATCACCCTGGTCTATAGGCCTATGCTACACTTGCAGATCACCCTGGTCTATAGACCTATGATACAGTAGGAGATCACCTTGTTACATAGACCTATGATACAGTAGGAGATCACCCTGGTCTATAGGCCTATGATACAGTAGGAGATCACCCTGGTCTATAGACCTATGATACAGTAGGAGATCACCCTGGTCTATAGACCTATGATAAAGTAGGAGATCACCCTGGTCTATAGACCTATGATGCAGTAGGAGATCACCCTGGTTTATAGGCCTATGATACAAAAGGAGATCACCCTGGTCTATAGACCTATGATACAGTAGGAGATCACCCTGGTCTATAGACCTATGATACAGTAGGAGATCACCCTGGTCTATAGACCTATGATACAGTAGGAGATCACCCTGGTCTATAGACCTATGATGCAGTAGGAGATCACCCTGGTTTATAGGCCTATGATACAAAAGGAGATCACCCTGGTCTATAGACCTATGATACAGTAGGAGATCACCCTGGTCTATAGACCTATGCTACACTAGCAGATCACCCTGGTCTATAGACCTATGCTACACTAGCAGATCACCCTAGTCTATAGACCTATGCTACAGTAGGAGATCACCCTGGTCCATAGACCTATGATACAGTAGGAGATCACCCTGGTCTATAGGCCTATGATACAGTAGGAGATCACCCTGGTCTATAGACATATGATACAGTAGGCGATCACCCTGGTCTATATTCCTATGATACAGTAGGAGATCATCCTGGTCTATAGACCTATGATACAGTAGGAGATCACCCTGGTCTATAGACCTATGATGCAGTAGGAGATCACCCTGGTCTATAGACCTATGATGCAGTAGGAGATCACCCTGGTCAATAGGCCTATGCTACAGTAGGAGATCACCCTGGTCCATAGACCTATGATACAGTAGGAGATCACCCTGGTCTATAGGCCTATGATACAGTAGGAGATCACCCTGGTCTATAGACCTATGCTACACTAGCAGATCACCCTGGTCTATAGACCTATGCTACACTAGCAGATCACCCTGGTCTATAGACCTATGCTAAAGTAGGAGATCACCCTGGTCCATAGACCTATGATACAGTAGGAGATCACCCTGGTCTATAGGCCTATGATACAGTAGGAGATCACCCTGGTCTATAGACATATGATACAGTAGGCGATCACCCTGGTCTATATTCCTATGATACAGTAGGAGATCATCCTGGTCTATAGACCTATGATACAGTAGGAGATCACCCTGGTCTATAGACCTATGATGCAGTAGGAGATCACCCTGGTCTATAGACCTATGATGCAGTAGGAGATCACCCTGGTCTATAGGCCTATGATACAAAAGGAGATCACCCTGGTCTATAGACCTATGATACAGTAGGAGATCACCCTGGTCTATAGACCTTTGCTACACTAGCAGATCACCCTGGTCTATAGACCTATGCTACACTAGCAGATCACCCTGGTCTATAGACCTATGCTACACTATCAGATCACCCTGGTCTATAGACCTATGATATAGGAGGAGATCACCCTGGTCCATAGACCTCTGATACAGTAGGAGATCACCCTGGTCTATAGGCCTATGATACAGTAGGAGATCACCCTTGGTCTATAGACCTATGCTACACTTGCAGATCACCCTGGTCTATAGACCTATGATACAGTAGGAGATCACCTTGGTACATAGACCTATGATACAGTAGGAGATCACCCTGGTCTATAGGCCTATGATACAGTAGGAGATCACCCTGGTCTATAGACATATGATACAGTAGGCGATCACCCTGGTCTATATTCCTATGATGCAGTAGGAGATCACCCTGGTCTATAGACCTATGATACAGTAGCACCCTGATCTATATACCTATGCTACACTAGCATAGCACCCTGGTCTATAGACCTATGCTACACTATCAGATCACCCTGGTCTATAGACCTATGATACAGTAGGAGATCACCCTGGTCTATAGGCCTATGATACAGTAGGAGATCACCCTGGTCTATAGACATATGATACAGTAGGCGATCACCCTGGTCTATAGACCTATGCTACACTAGCATAGCACCCTGGTCTATAGACCTATGCTACACTAGCAGATCACCCTGGTCTATAGACCTATGATACAGTAGGAGATCACCCTGGTACATAGACCTATGCTACACTATCAGATCACCCTGGTCTATAGACCTATGATACAGTAGGAGATCACCCTGGTCTATATACCTTAGGTACAGTAGGAGATCAACCTGGTCTATAGACCTATGATACAGTAGGAGATCACCCTCGTCTATAGACCTATGATACAGTAGGAGATCACCCTGGTCTATAGACCTATGATGCAGTAGGAGATCACCCTGGTCTATAGGCCTATGATACAAAAGGAGATCACCCTGGTCTATAGACCTATGATACAGTAGGAGATCACCCTGGTCTATAGACCTATGCTACACTATCAGATCACCCTGGTCTATAGACCTATGATATAGGAGGAGATCACCCTGGTCCATAGACCTCTGATACAGTAGGAGATCACCCTGGTCTATAGGCCTATGATACAGTAGGAGATCACCCTTGGTCTATAGACCTATGCTACACTTGCAGATCACCCTGGTCTATAGACCTATGATACAGTAGGAGATCACCTTGGTACATAGACCTATGATACAGTAGGAGATCACCCTGGTCTATAGGCCTATGATACAGTAGGAGATCACCCTGGTCTATAGACATATGATACAGTAGGCGATCACCCTGGTCTATATTCCTATGATGCAGTAGGAGATCACCCTGGTCTATAGACCTATGATACAGTAGCACCCTGATCTATATACCTATGCTACACTAGCATAGCACCCTGGTCTATAGACCTATGCTACACTATCAGATCACCCTGGTCTATAGACCTATGATACAGTAGGAGATCACCCTGGTCTATAGGCCTATGATACAGTAGGAGATCACCCTGGTCTATAGACATATGATACAGTAGGCGATCACCCTGGTCTATAGACCTATGCTACACTAGCATAGCACCCTGGTCTATAGACCTATGCTACACTAGCAGATCACCCTGGTCTATAGACCTATGATACAGTAGGAGATCACCCTGGTACATAGACCTATGCTACACTATCAGATCACCCTGGTCTATAGACCTATGATACAGTAGGAGATCACCCTGGTCTATATACCTTAGGTACAGTAGGAGATCAACCTGGTCTATAGACCTATGATACAGTAGGAGATCACCCTCGTCTATAGACCTATGATACAGTAGGAGATCACCCTGGTCTATAGACCTATGATGCAGTAGGAGATCACCCTGGTCTATAGGCCTATGATACAAAAGGAGATCACCCTGGTCTATAGACCTATGATACAGTAGGAGATCACCCTGGTCTATAGACCTTTGCTACACTAGCAGATCACCCTGGTCTATAGACCTATGCTACACTAGCAGATCACCCTGGTCTATAGACCTATGCTACACTATCAGATCACCCTGGTCTATAGACCTATGATACAGGAGGAGATCACCCTGGTCCATAGACCTATGATACAGTAGGCGATCACCCTGGTCTATAGGCCTATGATACAGTAGGAGATCACCCTGGTCTATAGACCTATGATACAGTAGGAGATCACCCTGGTCTATAGACCTATGATACAGTAGGAGATCACCCTGGTCTATAGGCCTATGCTACACTTGCAGATAACCCTGGTCTATAGACCTATGATACAGTAGGAGATCACCCTCGTCTATAGGCCTATGATGCAGTAGGAGATCACCCTGGTCTATAGACCTATGATGCAGTAGGCGATCACCCTGGTCTATAGGCCTATGATACAGTAGGAGATCACCCTGGTCTATAGACCTATGATACAGTAGGAGATCACCCTGGTCTATAGACCTATGATGCAGTAGGAGATCACCCTGGTTTATAGGCCTATGATACAAAAGGAGATCACCCTGGTCTATAGACCTATGATACAGTAGGAGATCACCCTGGTCTATAGACCTATGCTACACTAGCAGATCACCCTGGTCTATAGACCTATGCTACACTAGCAGATCACCCTAGTCTATAGACCTATGCTACAGTAGGAGATCACCCTGGTCCATAGACCTATGATACAGTAGGAGATCACCCTGGTCTATAGGCCTATGATACAGTAGGAGATCACCCTGGTCTATAGACATATGATACAGTAGGCGATCACCCTGGTCTATATTCCTATGATACAGTAGGAGATCATCCTGGTCTATAGACCTATGATACAGTAGGAGATCACCCTGGTCTATAGACCTATGATGCAGTAGGAGATCACCCTGGTCTATAGACCTATGCTACACTAGCAGATCACCCTGGTCTATAGACCTATGCTACAGTAGGAGATCACCCTGGTCCATAGACCTATGATACAGTAGGAGATCACCCTGGTCTATAGGCCTATGATACAGTAGGAGATCACCCTGGTCTATAGACATATGATACAGTAGGCGATCACCCTGGTCTATATTCCTATGATACAGTAGGAGATCATCATGTTCTATAGACCTATGATACAGTAGGAGATCACCCTGGTCTATAGACCTATGATGCAGTAGGAAATCACCCTGGTCTATAGGCCTATGATACAAAAGGAGATCACCCTGGTCTATAGACCTATGATACAGTAGGAGATCACCCTGGTCTATAGACCTTTGCTACACTAGCAGATCACCCTGGTCTATAGACCTATGCTACACTAGCAGATCACCCTGGTCTATAGACCTATAGTACACTATCAGATCACCCTGGTCTATAGACCTATGATACAGGAGGAGATCACCCTGGTCCATAGACCTCTGATACAGTAGGAGATTACCCTGGTCTATAGGCCTATGATACAGTAGGAGATCACCCTTGGTCTATAGACCTATGCTACACTTGCAGATCACCCTGGTCTATAGACCTATGATACAGTAGGAGATCACCTTGGTACATAGACCTATGATACAGTAGGAGATCACCCTGGTCTATAGGCCTATGATACAGTAGGAGATCACCCTGGTCTATAGACATATGATACAGTAGGCGATCACCCTGGTCTATATTCCTATGATGCAGTAGGAGATCACCCTGGTCTATAGACCTATGATACAGTAGCACCCTGATCTATATACCTATGCTACACTAGCATAGCACCCTGGTCTATAGACCTATGCTACACTATCAGATCACCCTGGTCTATAGACCTATGATACAGTAGGAGATCACCCTGGTCTATAGGCCTATGATACAGTAGGAGATCACCCTGGTCTATAGACATATGATACAGTAGGCGATCACCCTGGTCTATAGACCTATGCTACACTAGCATAGCACCCTGGTCTATAGACCTATGCTACACTATCAGATCACCCTGGTCTATAGACCTATGATACAGGAGGAGATCACCCTCGTCCATAGTCCTCTGATACAGTAGGAGATCACCCTGGTCTATAGGCCTATGATACAGTAGGAGATCACCCTTGGTCTATAGACCTATGCTACACTAGCAGATCACCCTGGTCTATAGACCTATGATAAAGTAGGAGCTCCCCCTGGTCTATAGACCTATGATACAGTAGGAGATCACCCTCGTCTATAGACCTATGATACAGTAGGAGATCACCCTGGTCTATAGACCTATGATGCAGTAGGAGATCAACCTGGTTTATAGGCCTATGATACAAAAGGAGATCACCCTGGTCTATAGACATATGATACAGTAGGAGATCACCCTGGTCTATAGACCTATGCTACACTAGCAGATCACCCTGGTCTATAGACCTATGCTACACTAGCAGATCACCCTGGTCTATAGACCTATGATACAGTAGGAGATCACCCTGGTCTATAGACCTATGCTACACTAGCAGATCACCCTGGTCCATAGACCTGTGATACAGTAGGAGATCACCCTGGTCTATAGGCCTATGATACAGTAGGAGATCACCCTTGGTCTATAGACCTATGCTACACTAGCAGATCACCCTGGTCTATAGACCTATGATACAGTAGGAGATCACCCTGGTACATAGACCTATGCTACACTCTCAGATCACCCTGGTCTATAGACCTATGATGCAGTAGGAGTTCACCCTAGTCTATAGACCTATGATGTAGTAGGAGATCACCCTGGTCCATAGACCTATGATACAGTAGGAGATCACCCTGGTCTATAGGCCTATGAAACAGTAGGAGATCACCCTGGTCTATAGACCTATGATACAGTAGGATATCACCCTGGTCTATAGACCTATGATACAGTAGGAGATCACCCTGGTCTATAGACCTATGATACAGTAGGAGATCACCCTGGTCTATAGGCCTATGATACAGTAGGAGATCACCCTGGTCTATAGACATATGATACAGTAGGCGATCACCCTGGTCTATAGACCTATGCTACACTAGCATAGCACCCTGGTCTATAGACCTATGCTACACTATCATATCACCCTGGTCTATAGACCTATGATACAGGAGGAGATCACCCTCGTCCATAGTCCTCTGATACAGTAGGAGATCACCCTGGTCTATAGGCCTATGATACAGTAGGAGATCACCCTTGGTCTATAGACCTATGCTACACTAGCAGATCACCCTGGTCTATAGACCTATGATAAAGTAGGAGCTCCCCCTGGTCTATAGACCTATGATACAGTAGGAGATCACCCTCGTCTATAGACCTATGATACAGTAGGAGATCACCCTGGTCTATAGACCTATGATGCAGTAGGAGATCAACCTGGTTTATAGGCCTATGATACAAAAGGAGATCACCCTGGTCTATAGACCTATGATACAGTAGGAGATCACCCTGGTCTATAGACCTATGCTACACTAGCAGATCACCCTGGTCTATAGACCTATGCTACACTAGCAGATCACCCTGGTCTATAGACCTATGATACAGTAGGAGATCACCCTGGTCTATAGACCTATGCTACACTAGCAGATCACCCTGGTCCATAGACCTATGATACAGTAGGAGATCACCCTGGTCTATAGGCCTATGATACAGTAGGAGATCACCCTTGGTCTATAGACCTATGCTACACTAGCAGATCACCCTGGTCTATAGACCTATGATACAGTAGGAGATCACCCTGGTACATAGACCTATGCTACACTCTCAGATCACCCTGGTCTATAGACCTATGATGCAGTAGGAGATCACCCTAGTCTATAGACCTATGATGTAGTAGGAGATCAACCTGGTCCATAGACCTATGATACAGTAGGAGATCACCCTGGTCTATAGGCCTATGAAACAGTAGGAGATCACCCTGGTCTATAGACCTATGATACAGTAGGATATCACCCTGGTCTATAGACCTATGATACAGTAGGAGATCACCCTGGTCTATATACCTATGATACAGTAGGAGATCACCCTGGTCTATAGACCTATGATACAGTAGGAGATCCCCCTGGTCTATAGACCTATGATGCAGTAGGAGATCATCCTGGTCTATAGGCCTATGATACAGTAGGAGATCACCCTGGTCAATAGACCTATGATACAGTAGGAGATCACCCTGGTCTATAGACCTGTGCTACACTAGCATATCACTCTGTTCTATAGACCTATGATACAGTAGGAGATCACCCTGGTCTATAGACCTATGATGCAGTAGGAGATCACCATGGTCAATAGACCTATAGTACAGTAGGAGATCACCCTGGTCTATAGACCTATGATGCAGTAGGAGATCACCCTGGTCTATACCCTATGATACAGTAGGAGATCACCCTGGTCTATAGACCTATGATGCAGTAGTAGATCACCCTGGTCTATAGACATATGATGCAGTAGGAGATCACCCTGGTCTATAGACCTATGATGCAGTAGGAGATCACCCTGGTCCATAGACATATGATACAGTAGGAGATCACCCTGGTCTATAGGCCTATGATACAGTAGGAGATCACCCTGGTCTATAGACCTATGATACAGTAGGAGATCACCCTGGTCTATAGGCCTATGATACAGTAGGAGATCACCCTGGTCTATATACCTATGATACAGTAGGAGATCAACCTGGTCTATAGACCTATGATACAGTAGGAGATCACCCTGGTCTATAGACCTGTGCTACACTAGCATATCACTCTGTTCTATAGACCTATGATACAGTAGGAGATCACCCTGGTACATAGACCTATGCTACACTATCAGATCACCCTGGTCTATAGACCTATGATGCAGTAGGAGATCACCCTGGTCTATAGACCTATGATGCAGTAGGAGATCACCCTGGTCCATAGACCTATGATACAGTAGGATATCACCCTGGTCTATAGGCCTATGATACAGTAGGAGATCACCCTGGTCTATAGACCTATGATACAGTAGGAGATCACCCTGGTCTATATACCTATGATACAGTAGGAGATCACCCTGGTCTATAGACCTATGATACAGTAGGAGATCCCCCTGGTCTATAGACCTATGATGCAGTAGGAGATCATCCTGGTCTATAGACCTATGATACAGTAGGAGATCACCCTGGTCTATAGTCCTGTGCTACACTAGCATATCACTCTGTTCTATAGACCTATGATACAGTAGGAGATCACCCTGGTCTATAGACCTATGATGCAGTAGGAGATCACCCTGGTCTATAGACATATGATACAGTAGTAGATCACCCTGGTCTATAGACCTATGATACAGTAGTAGACCACCCTGTTCTATAGACCTATGATACAGTAGGAGATCACCATGGTCAATAGACCTATAGTACAGTAGGAGATCACCCTGGTCTATAGACCTATGATGCAGTAGGAGATCACCCTGGTCTATACCCTATGATACAGTAGGAGATCACCCTGGTCTATAGACCTATGATGCAGTAGTAGATCACCCTGGTCTATAGACCTATGATGCAGTAGGAGATCACCCTGGTCTATAGACCTATGATGCAGTAGGAGATCACCCTGGTCCATAGACCTATGATACAGTAGGAGATCACCCTGGTCTATAGGCCTATGATACAGTAGGAGATCACCCTGGTCAATAGACCTATAGTACAGTAGGAGATCACCCTGGTCTATAGACCTATGATGCAGTAGGAGATCACCCTGGTCTATACCCTATGATACAGTAGGAGATCACCCTGGTCTATAGACCTATGATGCAATAGTAGATCACCCTGGTCTATAGACCTATGATGCAGTAGGAGATCACCCTGGTCCATAGACCTATGATACAATAGGAGATCACCCTGGTCTATAGGCCTATGATACAGTAGGAGATCACCCTGGTCTATAGACCTATGATACAGTAGGAGATCACCCTGGTCTATATACCTATGATACAGTAGGAGATCACCCTGGTCTATATACCTATGATACAGTAGGAGATCACCCTGGTCTATAGACCTATGATACAGTAGGAGATCCCCCTGGTCTATAGACCTATGATGCAGTAGGAGATCATCCTGGTCTATAGGCCTATGATACAGTAGGAGATCACCCTGGTCAATAGAGCTATGATACAGTAGGAGATCACCCTGGTCTATAGACCTATGCTACACTAGCAGATCACCCTGGTCTATAGACCTATGCTAGACTAGCAGATCACCCTGGTCTATAGACCTATGATACAGTAACAGGTCACCCTGGTCCATAGACCTATGATACAGTAGGAGATCACCCTGGTCTATAGGCCTATGATACAGTAGGATATCACCCTGGTCTAAAGACCTATGATACAGTAGGAGATCACCCTGGTCTATATACCTATGATACAGTAGGAGATCACCCTGGTCTATATACCTATGATACAGTAGGAGATCACCCTGGTCTATAGACCTATGATACAGTAGGAGATCACCCTGGTCTAAAGACCTATGATACAGTAGGAGATCCCCCTGGTCTATAGACCTATGATACAGGAGGAGATCACCCTGGTCCATAGACCTCTGATACAGTAGGAGATCACCCTGGTCTATAGGCCTATGATACAGTAGGAGATCACCCTTGGTCTATAGACCTATGCTACACTAGCAGATCACCCTGGTCTATAGACCTATGATACAGTAGGAGATCACCCTGGTACATAGACCTATGCTACACTATCAGATCACCCTGGTCTATAGACCTATGATACAGTAGGATATCACCCTGGTCTAAAGACCTATGATACAGTAGGAGATCACCCTGGTCAATGGACCTATGATACAGTAGGAGATCACCCTGGTCTATAGACCTGTGCTACACTAGCATATCACTCTGTTCTATAGACCTATGATACAGTAGGAGATCACCCTGGTCTATAGACCTATGATGCAGTAGGAGATCACCCTGGTCTATAGACATATGATACAGTAGTAGATCACCCTGGTCTATAGACCTATGATACAGTAGGAGATCACCCTCGTCTATAGACCTATGATACAGTAGGAGATCACCCTGGTCTATAGACATATGATACTGTAGGAGATAACCCTGGTCTATAGACCTATGATACAGTAGGAGATCACCCTGGTCTATAGACCTATGATATAGTAGGAGATCACCCTGGACCATAGACCTATGATACAGTAGGAGATCACCCTGGTATATTGGCCTATTATACAGTAGGAGATCATTCTGGTATATAGACCTATGATACAGTAGGAGATCACCCTGGTCTATAGATCTATGATACAGTAGGAGATCACCCTGGTCTATAGACCTATGATAGAGCAGGAGATCACCCTGGTCCATAGACCTATGATACAGTAGGAGATCACCCTGGTCCATAGGCCTATGATACAGTAGGAGATCACCCTGGTCTATATACCTATGATACAGTAGGAGATCACCCTGGTCTATAGGCCTATTATACAGTAGGAGATCACTCTGGTCTATAGACCTATGATGCAGTAGGAGATCACCCTGGTCTATAGACCTATGATACAGTAGTAGATCACCCTGGTCTATAGACCTATGATGCAGTAGTAGCTCACCCTGGTCTATAGACCTATGATGCAGTAGGAGATCACCCTGGTCTATAGACCTATGATACAGTAGGAGATCGCCTTGGTCTATAGACCTATGGTACAGTAGGAGATCACCCTGGCCTATAGACCTATGATACAGTAGGAGATCACCCTGGTCTATAGACCTGTGATACAGTAGTCGATCACCCTGGTCTATAGACCTATGATGCAGTAGGAGATCACCCTGGTCTATAGACCTATGATACAGTAGGAGATCACCCTGGTCTATAGGCCTATTATACAGTAGGAGATCACTCTGGTCTATAGACCTATGATGCAGTAGGAGATCACCCTGGTCTATAGACCTATGATACAGTAGTAGATCACCCTGGTCTATAGACCTATGATGCAGAAGTAGATCACCCTGGTCTATAGACCTATGATGCAGTAGGAGATCACCCTGGTCTATAGACCTATGATACAGTAGGAGATCGCCTTGGTCTATAGACCTATGATACAGTAGGAGATCACCCTGGCCTATAGACCTATGATACAGTAGGAGATCACCCTGGTCTATAGACCTGTGATACAGTAGGATATCCCCTGGTCTATAAACCTATGATACGGTAGGAAATCACCCTGGTCTATAGACCTATGATACAGTAGGAGATCACCATGGTCTATAGACCTATGATACAGTAGGAGATCACCTTGGTCTATAGACCTATGATACAGTAGAAGATCACCCTTGTCTATAGACCTATGATACAGTAGGACATCACTCTGGTCTATAGGCCTATGATACAGTATGATATCACCCTGGTCTATAGACCTATGATACAGTAGGACATCACTCTGGTCTATAGGCCTATGATACAGTATGATATCACCCTGGTCTATAGACCTATGATACATTAGGAGATCACCCCTGTCTATAGGCCTATGATACAGTAGGAGATCACCCTGGTCTATAGGCCTATGATGCAGTAGGATATCACCCTGGTCTATAGACCTATGATACAGTAGGATATCACCCTGATCTATAGACCTATGATACAGTAGGATATCACCCTGGTCTATAGACCTATGATGCAGTAAGAGATCACCCTGGTCTATAGACCTATGATACAGTAGGATATCACCCTGGTCTATAGACCTATGATGCAGTAGGAGATCACCCTGGTCTATAGACCTATAATTCAGTAGGAGATCACCTTGGTCTATAGAGCTATGATACAGTAGGAGATCACGCTGGTCTATAGACCTATGATACAGTAGGAGATCAACCTTGTCTATAGACCTATGATACAGTACACTCTTAGAATAAAGGGTTCCAAACAGGTCCTCTGGCTGTCCCCATAGGATATTATTTTGGGTTCCAGGTAGAACCCTCTGTGCTTAGTACCAAAAAGGGTTCTACAAACGGTTCTCCTATGGGGACAGCCAAATAACCTTTTTAGATTCTAGATAATGTAGGAGCGAACACCCTTGGGCACACAGATGGGCACAGAATTAATTAATCTAATTTATATTGAAAACATTTTACGGAGAGTAGGACTATTATAATACTGTCCACCAACAATATCATCAACTATATGAATACACATAACAATATCATCAAATATATGAATACACATAACAATATCATCAAATATATGAATACACATAACAATATCATCAACTATATGAATACACATAACAATATCATCAACTATATGAATACACACAACAATATCATCAACTATATGAATACACATTACAATATCATCAACTATATGAATACACATAACAATATCATCAACTATATGAATACACATAACAATATCATCAACTATATGAATACACATAACAATCGTCGTCTTACCTTTTATCTCTCAATAGAAACAGAGTCTGAATGATCATCAGGTTGTGGAAAGTTACTTTTGTTTGCTCTGCTCATTTGCATATCAGGTTCTACCTGTTCTCTCTCCCTCTCTCTTTACAGCTCTTACAATGTGCCTTGGAATACACTCTACATCTGTCTGTAACTCTATTGGAGGAATGTGACACCATTCTTCCACAAGAAAATCCATAATTTGGTGTTTTGTTGATGGTGTTCTATTGTGTTGAGACCTGGTGACTGAGACGGCCATGGCATATTGTGAAACATCAGCAAGTTCAGCAGTCTTCATCACTGAAGTTCAGCAGTCTTCATCACTGAAGCTCCTGCCAAACGTGCCCCAACACTCACCAATCGTTAAGTTCTTCCCAAGCATTGTCACAGTCTCTCCTGGTAGCAGCTCCTCTCTCCCCAGGGGTAGCAGCTCCTCTCTCCCCAGGGGTAGCAGCTCCCCTCTCCCCAGGGGTAGCAGCTCCTCTCTCCCCAGGGGTAGCAGCTCCTCTCTCCCCAGGGGTAGCAGCTCCTCTCTCACCCCAGGGGTAGCATCTCCTCTCACCCCAGGAGTAGCATCTCCTCTCCCCAAGGATTTGAAGATATTGGGGGCTACTTGTGAACACATACATCTACAGTGTATTGCCAAAAACCCCTCCACATCTTCAAACATAGAATCTGACCTGTCTAATGAGCCAAAATGATTCAATAATCCCAGAGTACCTTTCTCTCTCTCTCTCTCTCTCTCTCTCTCTCTCTCTCTCTCTCTCTCTCTCTCTCTCTCTCTCTCTCTCTCTCTCTCTCTCTCTCTCTCTCTCTCTCTCTCTCTCTCTCTCTCTCTCTCTCTCTCTCTCTCTCTCTCTCTCTCTCTCTCTCTCTCTCTCTCTCTCTCTCTCTCTCTCTCTCTCTCTCTCTCTCTCTCTCTCTCTCTCTCTCTCTCTCTCTCTCTCTCTCTCTCTCTCTCTCTGAAGAAGGAGCTCTGCAGGGGAGTGGAGGAGATAAGACTAGTCAAACATTCCACAATAAAGCAACTTTGGGGAGTGGACTTTTACTGCTACGTTTTAGATAACACTAAAAGCCATTGTTTATATAGCTTGGGAGGCAGGGTTTTGGTCTCAGGAGTAAAAAGGTACTGACGTAGGTAGTGACATCACCAGGCAACACTGAGGGTGTAACAAAACAACTGGAGACCTTTTATTTGATGCAGAACTTACTCAGAAACATGTGTTATGTTCCTGTTCCTGTTCCTGTTTGTCAACTTCTGTCTGCAATTGCATTAATAAAGGTTTTTGAATTATTTAATTAAAGATATTGTCATAATGTTAATTTCACCAATGAACCAATGATTGACAAAGAAGGACGTAAGGAACGAACCCTAACATTTGGCGAGCTTGCCGGGAGTGAGTGTCTCCCCCCGGTTGGAGGAGATTCCACACCGTGGTGCCAGAGATCCAAATGAAACAAGGTAAACAGTTTCATCTAAGTTTGTAATTAAATGGCATTTACTGCTGTGGTTTCCCTCTAATAAGGAAGTGGCACCTCACTCACTCTAAATGATAGACATACACGTTGAATATGATACAGTCGGATCTTAGATTGGAGAAAGTACGTAACGTGACTATTGGTGAAATGCATGTTGTCAATATAGGATGAATGAAATGAATGATTGATGATTTTTATTTTTATTTTGGGTAATAATGCAGGCGACCATTATTGAAATTCTAGTTTTTATTTGGAGGTGATTCAGTAATGATCATCTATTTAATTTTGGGTGTGTAATAAGGTTGACTATTACCAATACTAGTTATTTTGGTTTAGAAGAGGTGGTTCAGCATTGATCTTCCAGTATATTGGGAGTAACGCAGCGATCATTACTCATCTCTTCTATTTTATTTTGAGTTGTAAATGCGGAGAGACCATTACTTTAATACTAGTTCATTTATTTAGGAGAAGTGGTTCAGAGATAATAATCAGCTATACTAGTTATTTTGGTTTAGAAGAGGTGGTTCAGTGTTAATCATCCATTATGTATTGGGAGGTAATGCAGTGATCATTACATAATGTTATTTTGGTTTAGAAGAGGTGGTTCAGTGTTAATCATCCATTATGTATTGGGAGGTAATGCAGTGATCATTACATAATGTTATTTTGTTTTAGAAGAGGTGGTTCAGTGTTAATTATCCATTATGTATTGGGAGGTAATGCAGTGATCATTACATAATGTTATTTTGGTTGTGAAGAGGTGTTTATAATACTCATCTCTGCTGTTTTATTTTAAGTTGTAATGTGAAGACACCATTACTGTCATACTAGCTAGTTTCTTTATGAGAGGTGATTCAGTGATAATAATCATCTATTTTATTTTGTTAAGGTAATTTAGTTACAATGACCAAATACTTGGTTTAGATGTTTACTATATGACTAAGTTATTTTGATATTTGTAGTGTTTATTTTGAAGAGGTACCCAATGACTGAGTTGAGTTGGTTATGAATGGTGCGTTGTTTGTTTGTCTGTGGATCATGGAGGGAGTTATTGGGTAATGGCCCAATAGTGGAATCCAGAGGTAGGAGTAGAACAGAAGGTATTCTCATAAAGGTTGAACGTATTTGTAAGTGACACTTTCCTACCAATGGACAGTATTGGAAATGTACAACCCCTTAGTATATCAGTAAGAGAATTATACAGACGTTCTGTAGAATGTAAAAACAGAATAAGTAATTTTGTGATCCTGTCACCACCAGGGGGCACTGGTGTATAACATATAACTATTACTCTACACCCTTAAGATGAAACATTAGGAATTGAAGTTTACCATGCGGTTGTCTCTGTGAGGCCCGTGTGTGAAATATGTTGGAGTATAAGTAGAACCATTTACTATAGCCTGGATCAAGTGAGAATAGAAATACGATTACAGTATCACCCACTGTTATTGAACACACACTGAGAGAGAATAGAGGATAATTTATATAGGCATATTCCTACATATTACACCCATTTTAGGATAACCCTATAGAGGATAGACAAACAAATTACACACAGACTATCTAAAGAAAAATCTGGAGCACCATGGCACAGTCAAACCAGGATGAGGAGATAGGCTCAATGAAGCCTGTCACGCCTGTTGAATATATGCAAAAGAAGTTTCCTGCTGTAGAATTTACAGTCACTTTTAACTTCTTTGATAGAGGGGGCAACATTTTCACCTTTGGATGAATTGCGTGCCCATAATGAACTGCCTGCTACTCTGTCCCAGATGCTAATATATGCATATTATTATTACTATTGGATATAAAACACTCTGATGTTTCTAAAACTGTTCGAATGATGTCTGTGAGTATAACAGAACTCATATGTGCTGTAGACAGTCAGATCCCCTGATGGGTGTGTTGGACCACAGTGTTGTAGACAGTCAGATCCCCTGTTGGACCACAGTGTTGTAGACAGTCAGATCCCCTGTTGGACCACAGTGTTGTAGACAGTCAGATCCCTTGAAGGACCACAGTGTTGTAGACAGTCAGATCCCCTGTGGACCACAGTGTTGTAGACAGTCAGATCCCCTGAAGGACCACAGTGTTGTAGACAGTCAGATCCCCTGATGGGTGTGTTGGACCACAGTGTTGTAGACAGTCAGATCCCCTGATGGGTGTGTTGGACCACAGTGTTGTAGACAGTCAGATCCCCTGATGGGTGTGTTGGACCACAGTGTTGTAGACAGTCAGAGCCCCTGATGGACCACCGTGTTGTAGACAGTCAGATCCCCTGATGGGTGTGTTGGACCACAGTGTTGTAGACAGTCAGATCCCCTGATGGACCACAGTGTTGTAGACAGTCAGATCCCCTGAAGGACCACAGTGTTGTAGACAGTCAGATCCCCTGATGGGTGTGTTGGACCACAGTGTTGTAGACAGTCAGATCCCCTGATGGACCACAGTGTTGTAGACAGTCAGATCCCCTGAAGGACCACAGTGCTGTAGACAGTCAGATCTCCTGATGGGTGTGTTGGACCACAGTGTTGTAGACAGTCAGATCCCCTGATGGGTGTGTTGGACCACAGTGTTGTAGACAGTCAGATCCCCTGATGGGTGTGTTGGACCACAGTGTTGTAGACAGTCTGATCCCCTGATGGGTGTATAGGACCACAGTGTTGTAGACAGTCAGACCCCCTGGACCACAGTGTTGTAGACAGTCAGATCCCCTGATGGGTGTGATGGACCACAGTGTTGTAGACAGTCAGATCCCCTGATGGACCACAGTGTTGTAGACAGTCAGATCCCCTGAAGGACCACAGTGCTGTAGACAGTCAGATCTCCTGATGGGTGTGTTGGACCACAGTGTTGTAGACAGTCAGATCCCCTGATGGGTGTGTTGGACCACAGTGTTGTAGACAGTCAGATCCCCTGATGGGTGTGTTGGACCACAGTGTTGTAGACAGTCAGATCCCCTGATGGGTGTGTTGCACCACAGTGTTGTAGACAGTCAGATCCCCTGATGGGTGTGTTGGACCACAGTGTTGTAGACAGTCAGATCCCCTGTTGGACCACAGTGTTGTAGACAGTCAGATCCCCTGATGGGTGTGTTGGACCACAGTGTTGTAGACAGTCAGATCCCCTGTTGGACCACAGTGTTGTAGACAGTCAGATCCCCTGATGGGTGTGTTGGACCACAGTGTTGTAGACAGTCAGATCCCCTGTTGGACCACAGTGTTGTAGACAGTCAGACCCCCTGATGGGTGTGTTGGACCACAGTGTTGTAGACAGTCAGACCCCCAGTTGGACCACAGTGTTGTAGACAGTCAGATCCCCTGATGGGTGTGTTGGACCACAGTGTTGTAGACAGTCAGACCCCCTGATGGGTGTGTTGGACCACAGTGTTGTAGACAGTCAGACCCCCTGTTGGACCACAGTGTTGTAGACAGTCAGATCCCCTGATGGGTGTGTTGGACCACAGTGTTGTAGACAGTCAGACCCCCTGATGGATGTGATGGACCACAGTGTTGTAGACAGTCAGATCCCCTGATGGGTGTGTTGGACCACAGTGTTGTAGACAGTCAGATCCCCTGATGGGTGTGTTGGACCACAGTGTTGTAGACAGTCAGATCCCCTGATGGACCACAGTGTTGTAGACAGTCAGATCCCCTGATGGGTGTGTTGGACCACAGTGTTGTAGACAGTCAGATCTCCTGTTGGACCACAGTGTTGTAGACGGGCAGATCCCCTGATGGGTGTGTTGGACCACAGTGTTGTAGACAGTCAGACCCCCTGTTGGACCACAGTGTTGTAGACAGTCAGATCCCCTGATGGGTGTGTTGGACCACAGTGTTGTAGACAGTCAGATCCCCTGATGGACCACAGTGTTGTAGATAGTCAGATCCCCTGATGGTTGTGTTGGACCACAGTGCTGTAGACAGTCAGATCCCCTGATGGACCACAGTGTTGTAGACAGTCAGATCCCCTGATGGGTGTGTTGGACCACAGTGTTGTAGACAGTCAGATCCCCTGATGGACCACAGTGTTGTAGATAGTCAGATCCCCTGATGGTTGTGTTGGACCACAGTGCTGTAGACAGTCAGATCCCCTGATGGACCACAGTGTTGTAGACAGTCAGATCCCCTGATGGATGTGATGGACCACAGTGCTGCAGACAGTCAGATCCCCTGATGGACCACAGTGTTGTAGACAGTCAGATCCCCTGAAGGACCACAGTGCTGTAGACAGTCAGATCTCCTGATGAGTGTGTTGGACCACAGTGTTGTAGACAGTCAGATCCCCTGATGGGTGTGTTGGACCACAGTGTTGTAGACAGTCAGATCCCCTGATGGGTGTGTTGGACCACAGTGTTGTAGACAGTCTGATCCCCTGATGGGTGTATAGGACCACAGTGTTGTAGACAGTCAGACCCCCTGGACCACAGTGTTGTAGACAGTCAGAACCCCTGATGGGTGTGATGGACCACAGTGTTGTAGACAGTCAGATCCCCTGATGGGTGTGTTGGACCACAGTGTTGTAGACAGTCAGATCCCCTGATGGGTGTGATGGACCACAGTGTTGTAGACAGTCAGATCCCCTGATGGGTGTGTTGCACCACAGTGTTGTAGACAGTCAGATCCCCTATTGGGTGTGTTGGACCACAGTGTTGTAGACAGTCAGATCCCCTGTTGGACCACAGTGTTGTAGACAGTCAGATCCCCTGATGGGTGTGTTGGACCACAGTGTTGTAGACAGTCAGATCCCCTGTTGGACCACAGTGTTGTAGACAGTCAGATCCCCTGATGGGTGTGTTGGACCACAGTGTTGTAGACAGTCAGATCCCCTGTTGGACCACAGTGTTGTAGACAGTCAGACCCCCTGATGGGTGTGTTGGACCACAGTGTTGTAGACAGTCAGACCCCCAGTTGGACCACAGTGTTGTAGACAGTCAGATCCCCTGATGGGTGTGTTGGACCACAGTGTTGTAGACAGTCAGACCCCCTGATGGGTGTGTTGGACCACAGTGTTGTAGACAGTCAGACCCCCTGTTGGACCACAGTGTTGTAGACAGTCAGATCCCCTGATGGGTGTGTTGGACCACAGTGTTGTAGACAGTCAGACCCCCTGATGGATGTGATGGACCACAGTGTTGTAGACAGTCAGATCCCCTGATGGGTGTGTTGGACCACAGTGTTGTAGACAGTCAGATCCCCTGATGGGTGTGTTGGACCACAGTGTTGTAGACAGTCAGATCCCCTGATGGACCACAGTGTTGTAGACAGTCAGATCCCCTGATGGGTGTGTTGGACCACAGTGTTGTAGACAGTCAGATCCCCTGTTGGACCACAGTGTTGTAGACAGGCAGATCCCCTGATGGGTGTGTTGGACCACAGTGTTGTAGACAGTCAGACCCCTGTTGGACCACAGTGTTGTAGACAGTCAGATCCCCTGATGGGTGTGTTGGACCACAGTGTTGTAGACAGTCAGATCCCCTGATGGACCACAGTGTTGTAGATAGTCAGATCCCCTGATGGGTGTGTTGGACCACAGTGCTGTAGACAGTCAGATCCCCTGATGGACCACAGTGTTGTAGACAGTCAGATCCCCTGATGGATGTGATGGACCACAGTGCTGCAGACAGTCAGATCCCCTGATGGACCACAGTGTTGTAGACAGTCAGATCCCCTGATGGGTGTGTTGGACCACAGTCTGTCAAAGACATAAGGGTTTTCTTTGGAAACTCCCACCTGGCTCCTATGTGAGGATCAGATTGACTTGCCTACAGATGAAGACTCAGAGGCCAGCGATGGTTGTTCAGAACTCAGCCAGTCTGGTAAGTTGGTGACGGTAGACTGCGGCTGCTACCTGACAGGATCAGAGGACAGCGATGGTTGTTCAGAACACAGCCAGTCTGGTAAGTTGGTGACGGTAGACTGCGGCTGCTTTCGTAAAGCATGGCAATGCTGTAATGTTGTTGTTGCTAATATGTGGATTTGTTCTTACCCTTATATATATGTTGCATCTTTTGTGTTTTTCAGTCAGCCTGGAAAATAACTGAAAAAGCACTAAATATTCAAGACAGAGACACCAGAAAGAGACCCAAGTAGACTTGGATGCAGCATCAGTGGACAGAGAGGGATGTTCAGAACTCACTCAGTCTGGTTAGTTGGTGAGGGTAGACTGAGGCTGCTACCTGACAGGATCAGAGGACAGCGAGGGATGTTCAGAACTCACTCAGTCTGGTTAGTTGGTGAGGGTAGACTGAGGATGCTACCTGACAGGATCAGAGGACAGCGAGGGATGTTCAGAACTCACTCAGTCTGGTTAGTTGGTGAGGGTAGACTGAGGCTGCTACCTGACAGGATCAGAGGACAGCGAGGGATGTTCAGAACTCAGCCAGTATGGTAAGTTGGTGAGGGTAGACTTTGAGGTTGGTTACCTGATATGGAGGAAGTCTTTCCTTTTTATCTCCCCTCCCCTACCTTCCCTATACCCCCCTCCTCTCCCCTACCTTCCCTATCCCCCCTCCTCTCCCCTACCTTCCTTATGCCCCCATCCTCTCCCCTACCTTCCCTATGCCCCCCCTCCTCTCCCCTACCTTCCCTATGCCCCCCTCCTCTCCCCTACCTTCCCTATGCCCCCATCCTCTCCCCTAGCTTCCCTATGCCTCTCCCCTACCTTCCCTATGCCCCCCTCCTCTCCCCTACCTTCCCTATGCCCCCATCCTCTCCCCTACCTTCCCTATGCCCCCCTCCTCTTCCCTACCTTCCCTATAACCCCCCTCCTCTCCCCTACCTTCCCTATCCCCCCTCCTCTCCCCTACCTTCCTTATGCCCCCCTCCTCTCCCCTACCTTCCCTATGCCCCCCTCCTCTCCCCTACCTTCCCTATGCCCCCCTCCTCTCCCCTACCTTAACAATGCTCCCCCTCCTCTCCCCTACCTTACCTATGCTCCCCCTCCTCTCCCCTACCTTCCCTATGCCCCCCTCCTCTCCCCTACCTTCCCTATACCCCCCTCCTCTCCCCTATCTTCCCTATGCCCCCCCCTCCTCTCCCCTACCTTCCCTATGCCACCCCCCCTCCCCTATTGTGTTGGACCATCAGGTATATCTGTTTGAATCTTGTCTTTGTTTGTGATTAGAATGAAGATAATAAATCCTCAATCCAAGAGGCCCTGGAGCAGCTGTGAGAAAGCATCATTGTGGAAGCATTTGGGAAAATTTCAAGTGCTTAAAACTTCTTGTGACTCCCCATTCCGGATCCGGGAGCGTAATCATCGCCTGAACACTAATTAGCATAACGCAATGGACATAAATCTTCCTAGAAAATCTTCCTATTCATGAAAATCACAACTGAAATATATTGGAAAACAGCTTAGCCTTTTGTTAATCACCCATGTCATCTCAGATTTTTTAAATATGCTTTACAGCCAAAGCTAGACAAGCATTTGTGTAAGTTTATCGATAGACTAGCATAACATTATGCCTTGCTAGCAGCAGGCAACCTTGTCACGAAAATCAGAAAAGCAATCAAATTGAATCGTTTACCTTTGATGAACTTCGGATGTTTTCACTCACGAGACTCCCAGGTAGACAGCCAAAGTTCATTTTTTCCCAAAATATTATTTTTGTAGGCGAAATAGCTCCGTTTGTTCTTCACGTTTGGCTGAGAATTTGCCCGGAAATTGCAGTCACGAAAACAGCGAAAAATATTCAAAATTAGCTCCATAATATCGACGGAAACATGGCAAACGTTGTTTAGAATCCATCCTCAAGGTGTTTTTCTAATATCTATTCGATAATATATCCGTTGGGGCAATTAGTTTTTCAGTAGGACCGATTGGAGTAATGGCTACCTCTGTATTTTACGCGAGAGTCACCCTGGGAGCATCAGGTGACCACTTACGCAATGTAGCCGCCTACGGCTATTCTTCAACATAAATGCGTAAAACTACATCACAATGCTGTAGACACCTTGGGGAATACGTAGAAAGCGTAAGCTCGTTGATAGCCCATTCACAGCTGAATAGGGAGTCATTGGAACGCAGCGCTTTCAAAATATGGGGCACTTCCGGATTGGATTTTTCTCAGGCTTTCGCCTGCAACATCAGTTCTGTTATACTCACAGACAATATCTTTACAGTTTTGGAAACAATAGAGTGTTTTCTATCCAAACTCAATTATATGCATATTCTAGCATCTTGTCCTGACAAAATATCCCGTTTAAAAACGGGAATGTTTTTTTTCCAAAAATGAAAATACTGCCCCTAGAGTCGCCACAGGTTTTAAGAAGGTTCCCGGCAAAGAGGATTGTCTGTTATGTAAAGGGTCAGAACCACTGAGTAAACTAAATATTAAGGATACCTTCCTAATAGTGAGTTACGCCTGGTCAGTTTGTCATGGAAAGAAAGGTGTCCTTAATGTTTTGTGGAAATTATACAATAATTATACATTTATGGATTTTGTATTATAGCCTATTGTTTTCTCTTTATTCAACCTGCCTTCTACCCACCTGGGGACTGAGGGTTATGAGAGAACCCCCACATCACTAGCTTCTCTTTATACAACCTGCCATCTACCCACCTGGGGACTGAGGGTTATGAGAGAACCCCCACACCACTAGCTTCTCTTTATTCAACCTGCCATCTACCCACCTGGGGACTGAGGGTTATGAGAGAACCCCCACATCACTAGCTTCTCTTTATTCAACCTGCCATCTACCCACCTGGGGACTGAGGGTTATGAGAGAACCCCCACATCACTAGCTTCTCTTTATTCAACCTGCCATCTACCCACCTGGGGACTGAGGGTTATGAGAGAACCCCCACACCACTAGCTTCTTTTTATTCAACCTGCCATCTACCCACCTGGGGACTGAGGGTTATGAGAGAACCCCCACATCACTAGCTTCTCTTTATTCAACCTGCCATCTACCCACCTGGGGACTAAGGGTTATGAGATAACCCCCACATCACTAGCTTCTCTTTATTCAACCTGCCATCTACCCACCTGGGGACTGAGGGTTATGAGAGAACCCCCACATCACTAGCTTCTCTTTATTCAACCTGCCATCTACCCACCTGGGGACTGAGGGTTATGAGAGAACCCCCACATCACTAGCTTGCATGTTCTGCAGCCTTGTAAAGATAAGGAGGGGATGACTGGGAGGCAGGTTGGCATTTATTGTCATGAATCTTACCTGGAGGCAGTTCAGCAAAGAGGTCACTAGTTGGCACAGGCACAAAGTAAAACAAAAAATCAGATTTAAATCCTAACCTCAACCCTAACCACACTGCTAATCCTTCCCTTATATTAAGACCATAAAACACATTATTTTCCACATCCAATTTGACTTTGTAGCTGGCATATCTAGAGGAAATCACACAGTTCTGCCTCCAGGTCAAGATTCATGACAAACATCAACCTGCGACTGGCAGAGGCAATGAAGAATCAATAACCAAACTGTTTTCACAAGTAACAGGCTTTTTCTTGTTTCAATTATGTTTAATTATGAAAAGTACAATATATCCTTGTTTACTTGTACAGCTATGGAGCATATATATATAATTGTACAATTTGTTATTCAACATAAAAAACAGAACAAATTATCACATTGGGTATTTTAACGGTGTTATTGTAAGAGTTTAAATGTTTAAACAGAGGATCCATCTAAAACAGTATAAAACAAGATGATAAACAGAGGCTCCATCTAAAACAGTATAAAACAAGATGATAACAGAGGATCCATCTAAAACAGTATAAAACAAGATGATAAACAGAGGATCCATCTAAAACAGTATAAAACAAGATGATAAACAGAGGATCCATCTAAAACAGTATAAAACAAGATGATAAACAGAGGATCCATCTAAAACAGTATAAAACAAGATGATAAACAGAGGGATCCATCTAAAACAGTATAAAACAAGATGATAAACAGAGGATCCATCTAAAACAGTATAAAACAAGATGATAAACAGGAGGATCCATCTAAAACAGTATAAAACAAGATGATAACCAGAGGATCCATCTAAAACAGTATAAAACAAGATGATAAACAGAGGATCCATCTAAAACAGTATAAAACAAGATGATAAACAGAGGATCCATCTAAAACAGTATAAACAAGATGATAAACAGAGGATCCATCTAAAACAGTATAAAACAAGATGATAAACAGAGGATCCATCTAAAACAGTATAAAACAAGATGATAAACAGAGGATCCATCTAAAACAGTATTAAACAAGATGATAAACAGAGGATCCATCTAAAACAGTATTAAACAAGGATGATAAACAGAGGATCCATCTAAAACAGTATAAACAAGATGATAAACAGAGGATCCATCTAAAACAGTATTAAACAAGATGATAAACAGAGGAATCCATCTAAAACAGTATAAAACAAGATGATAAACAGAGGATCCATCTAAAACAGTATAAAACAAGATGATAAACAGAGGATCCATCTAAAACAGTATAAAACAAGATGATAAACAGAGGATCCATCTAAAACAGTATAAAACAAGATGATAAACAGAGGATCCATCTAAAACAGTATAAAACAAGATGATAAACAGAGGATCCATCTAAAACAGTATAAAACAAGATGATAAACAGAGGATCCATCTAAAACAGTATAAAACAAGATGATAAACAGAGGATCCATCTAAAACAGTATAAAACAAGATGATAAACAGAGGATCCATCTAAAACAGTATAAAACAAGATGATAAACAGAGGATCCATCTAAACAGTATAAAACAAGTGCAGTATGTTCTGAGAATGTTACTTTAATGTCAACTCATAACGTCACACTATAACTTCATGGGAGTCTTGTGGAAAGACTGCATGTTGTTTTGGGTGGATTGAGTGACGTCTTCATCAACATTTGCAGAATATTCCTGTAATATTCTAGTTCTAGTAGTTTATTTGCCATTTGCAGGTATTACAAGTAATACATACATTGTAATTCTTGTTGGAGCTCTCTCACATATAGGACAGTACATACCAGAGGAGGCTGCTGAGGGGAGGACGGCTCATAATAATGTCTGGAACAGAGTTGTGTGTGTGTGTGTGTGTGTGTCCCGTGTGTGTCTGCTGTGTGTGTGTGTGTTTGAGCTGTTGTTTATGTGTCAGTGTGTGTGTGTGTGTCAGTGTTTGTGTGTGTCAGTGTGTGTCCAGTGTGTCCAATCTGTCAGTGTGTGTGTGCCCTGTGTGTGTGTGTGTGTGCCATGTGTGTGTCCGCTGTGTGTGTGTGTGTCCAGTGAGTGTGTGTGTGCCCAGTGTGTGTGTCCAGTGTGTGTGTGTGGGCCAGGGTGTGTGTGTCAGTGTTTGTGTGTGTCCAGTGTGCGTGTGGCCAGTGTGCGTGTGTCCAGTGTGTGTGTGTGTCCTTTGTGTGTGTGTTCCAGTTTTTGTATGTGTCCTGTGTGTGTGTGTCCTGTGTGTGTGTGTGTGTGTGTGTCCTGTGTGTGTGTCCAAGAGTGTGTGTGTGTCCTTTGTGTGTGTCCAGAGTATGTGTGTGTATGTGTGTGTCCAGCGTGCATGTGTGTGTGTCCTGTGTGTGTGTGTGTATCCTGTGTGTGTGTGTGTGTGTCCAGTGAGTGTGTGTGTCCTGTGTTTGTGTGTCGGTGTGTTCACCGTGTGTGTCCTGTGTGTGTGTGTCCAGTGTGGTGTGTGTGTGTCCTGTGTTTGTGTGTACAGTGTTTGTATGTGTCTATTCTGTGTGTCCAATGTGTGTGTGTTTGTGTGTGTCAGGTTATTATTTACAGGGACACTGAGGAGTCTTCATCATAATGAACCCTAAACCCTGGATAGAGGGGCTCAGTGAATGTGGAGATGAATGTGTACAGGTGGGTCAGTGTGTCAGAGGAGGCTCTATAGAAGGACAGAGTGCCGGCTTGCCAGTCCAGATACACTCCTACTCTGTGGGAGCTGGAGGAGGGGACGTCTATTATAGTGAGATTATTATTGTGCCAGGCAGTGTACTGTTGTCATAGCAGAACAGACTCCAGGATTTGTTATTGTATCCAAGACAACAGTCATCACCCCTTCCTCTCCTGCTGATTCCTTTATATGTCAATCCTATATCAGCCCCTCTCCCACTCCACTCTACCTCCCAGTAACAGCGCCCAGTCAGACCCTCTCTACACAGCACCTGCTCACAGTCCTCAAATCTCTCTGGGTGATCAGGATACGGCTGTTTCTCTCTCCTACATGTCACCTTTCTGTTCTCCTCAGACAGAGAGAGGAGTCTGTTTACTGTGTTTAGGTCCAGTGTAAGATCACGGACATCTGATGGATGAAACCAGACACAATATTAGAAATCATCATCATTCACATTAGAATGTTATACTCACTTTCACTAATTAATTTATGTAGATGTTTCTAGGTATCAAAAAGGAGAAGTTAAGGTAACTTGAGACTTGTTGAATGATCATATGTTATACTGTATGGTGATATAAAACACACTTATTCACATTAATTACACACAGACATATACACACACACACACAAACACACACACACACACACACACACACACACACACACACACACACACAACACACACACAAACACACACACACACACACACACCACACACACACACACACACACAACCGGACACACACACACAAATATTCACATTGTCAAAGCAACTACTGGTAAACTTTGGTGTCCCTGATATCTGCTTCTGTAGAACTACAGCTGATATTTAATGTGACCAAGTAAGTAATGATGGTGGTCTTTGACTTGACTTAACATACATGAAGGGCACTTTCGGCATTTGCTGTATGATCGATGAGAATTTCCATATTGCAAATGTACAAGAGACAGTGCCTTACAAGACGTCCGGGACGTGCACAGGGGCCAGATCTTCCAGTGAGTCATCAAACCAAGTCTCTCGGACATTCGGTTTCCGTTTTCTAAAATGGTTCAAATATTGGTCATTTTTCCGCTGTTCCTGTAAATTCCACCAAATGGCGAATGGAATCTTATTGCAAATGTACAAATATCACCAATCACGACATGGCCATTTTTCCTAAATGGAATAGACTTAGAAGATGAAACTTGGTGAGCATAGGTTGGACAAGATGGCGTCGAGGCCTCAACGCTTTTTTGAGTTAAGGCAATTTTTCTGGGATTAAATGTCAAAACGAAAATAGAAATAGCTGATTTGAACACTTCACGTCAAAGTACATGAACCTACGCTGTCAGGAAAGAAAGAACCAGCCATTTATCTAGTAGTTTAAGAGAAATAGAACCAACAAAGCAAAAATGATATACCGCCATATTGTGCAGTCAACAGAAGTCAGAAATTACATCATAAATATTCACTTACCTTTGATGATCTTCATCAGAAATGCACTCCCAGGAATCCCAGTTCTACAATCAATGTTCGATTTTTTCGATAATGTCCATTTCTTATGTCGAAATAGCTTTTTTTGTTAGGGCTTTTGGTACACAAATCCAAATGCGCATGCAGGTTCAGCTGAACGTCGGACAAAAAGTTCAAAAAGTTATATTACAGGTCGTAGAAACAATTCAAACTAAGTATAGAATCAATCTTTAGGATGTTTTTATCATAATCTTCAACAAACTTCCGGCCGGAGAATTCCGTTGTCTGTAGAAAAGCAGGTCGCTCTCATGTGAAATGCGTGACCAATGCGTGACTCTTCCAGACCACTGACTAAAAGAGCTCTCATCCGGCCCCACTTCACAGTAGAAGCCTCATTCAAATTCCTAAAGACGATTGGCATCTAGTGGAGGCCTTAGGAAGTGCAACTTGACCCATATCCCACTGTGTTTTCGATAAGGGCTGAGTTGAAAATCGACCAACCTCAGATTTCCCACTTCCTGTTTGGATTTTTCTCAGGTTTTGCCTACCATATGAGATCTGTTATACTCACAGATATCATTCGAACAGTTTTAGAAACTTCAGTGTGTTCTATCCAAATGTACTATCATATATATATATATATATATTTAGCAACTGGGACTGAGGAGAAGGCTGTTTACTATGGGCACCTCTGGGCACCTTATTCATCCAAGCTACTAAATACTGCCCTCCGCCCTAAGAAGTTAAGTTCCTATGAAATCCTACTGCAAATGGACAAAACCTATGCCATACGGACAAGTAAAACAATTATGACAATAAAATATGACAAAAGTATGTATGTATGTATGTACAGTTCTTAAACATGTGTAATTGACAAAAGAATCGAAAGAATTTCGAAAAACTGTCCAGAAAGCACTTTTTAAACCTCTCTGGTACACGTAGCGTCCCACCTCGACAACAGCCAGTGAAATTGAAGGGGCGCCAAATCCAAAACAACAGAAATCCCATAATTAAAATTCCTCAAACATACAAATATTAAACACCATTTTAAAGATAAACGTCTTGTAATTCCAACCACAGTGTCCAATTTCAAAAGGCTTTACTGCGCAAGCACACAATGCGATTATGTTAGGTCAGCAGCTAGTCACAGAAAACCATACAGGCCATTTTCCAGCCAAGGAGAGGGCTCACAAAGGTCAGAAATAGCGATTAAAATCATCACTAACCTTTGATGATCTTCATCAGATGGCACTCATAGGACTTCATGTTACACAATACATGTATATTTTGTTCGATAAAGTTTCATATTTTTATCCAAATATCTCAGTTTACATTGGCGCGTTATGTTCAGAAGTGCATTGTCTCAAACAAACATCCAGTGAAAGTACAGAGAGCAAATCAAATTACAGAAATACTCACCATAAACGTTGATCTAAGATACAAGTGTTTAAAATACATTTAAAGAAACTTCTCCTTAATTTCTTGGCCCATCCCGTTAGCGGGATCATTTTCGTCAGCAACCCCTGAATAGCATAGGCGCCACAGTCAAATAATATTACAAAAAAAATATGCATATTCATATTCATGAAATCACAAGTGCAATATTGCAAAACATAGTTTAGCCTTTTGTTAATCCACCTGTCGTTTCAGATTTTGAAAATTATGCTTTACAGCGAAAGCAATCCAAGCATTTGTGTAAGTTTCTCGATAGCATAGCATAACATTATGTACATTATGTACACTAAGCATTACGTCACGAAAATCAGAAAAGCAATCAAAATAATAGTTTACCTTTGATGATCTTCGGATGTTTTCACTCACGAGACTTCCAGTTACACAACAAATTTTCCTTTTGTTCCATAAAGATTATTTTATAGTATTTTTAAAATACCTTTGTTTGTCGCGTTATGTTCCACAGGAAAGAGCGGTCACGACAACGCAGGCTTTATGGCGAAAGCACACTTTTAGTCCAGTAATCAAAAATGCACAAGACACGAGCACAAAGTCTAGACGAAAAGTCAAAAAAATTCTATTACAGTTTCTAGAAACATGTCAAACGACGAATCATCTTTAGGATGTTTTTGTCATAAATCTTTAATAATATTCCATCCGGACAAGTTCTTGTCTTTATAAATGAAAAGGAACTAAACTAAAGGCTTTTAACCAGACCACTGGTTCAAACTGCTCTTATTCACTCCCCCTTCACAGTAGAAGCCTGAAACAAAGTTCTAAAGACTGTTGACATCTAGTGGAAGCCTTGGAAGTGCAACCACATAGACACTGAATATTGGAAAGGCAATCACTTGAAAAACACACACCTCAGATTTCCCACTTCTTGGTTGGATTTTATCAGGTTTTCGCCTGCCAAATGAGTTCTGTTATACTCACAGACACTCACAGACACTCAGAGACATCATATGTATATCCTAGCCTCTGGGCCGAAGTAGCAGGCAGATTACTCTGGGCACGCTATTCATCCGGACGTAAAAATAATGTCCCCTATCAGTGAGGTTAGGGGGTGATAAGTTTTAGAATTTTTTTTCAAATGTTCAAAATTTGACCATTGGGTCTTGACTCGATGTTTTGCAATATGACAATTTACTGTGGAGCGCACTCGCCATCTTTTGGATTTTTGCTTTGTGACATTTGGCATTACCAAAAAGCTTTGAATGATCTGTCGTCCATTTGAGAGGTATTTGACATCTTGTATATGTTTCGTACGGTGCCAATATTAATATAATTAATATAATTAATAACATCTACATATTACCAACAACCCACTACTATACATTATAACCTAGTCTACTTTACATAATATAACATCTACATATCACTAACAACCCACTACTATACATTATAACCTAGTCTACTTTACATAATATAACATCTACATATCACTAACAACCCACTACTATACATTATAACCTAGACTACTTTACATAATATAACATCTACATATCACTAACTACTTTAGAAAATACATTTTTGTCCATTTCAGGGGGTTCTTCCCTTACTTGAATTAAGACTTATTCTTAGTCATATTCTTCACAGCAGTCAACACTCACATTTTCTAAGCCCAGGTTTCATTGTGTTCTCTCCACCATGTTCCACACTGTAGCGGTAAGCAGAAGAACAGACAGTCATTGAGTGATACACCTGAACTCACTCTCACACACACACACACACACACACACACACACACACACACACACACACACACACACACACACACACACACACACACACACACAGACACAGACACAGACATACTAGACTGACACAGACACAGACATACTAGACAGACACAGACATACTAGACTGACACACACACAGACACAGACATACTAGACTGACACACACACAGACAGACAGACAGCAGACAGACACCACACACACACACCACACACCACACACTAGACTGACACACACACACACACATACTAGACTGACACACACCACACATACTAGACTGACACACACACACACATATTAGACTGACACCCACACACACATACTAGACTGACACACACACACACATACTAGACTGACACACCATACTAGACTGACACACACACACACATACTAGACTGACACACACACACTGAAAACACATACTGGACACACACACACACACACACACACACACAAAGGACATACACACACAGGACACACACACACAGGACACACACACACACACAGGACACACACACTCTGGACACACACATACACACACACTGGTCACATACACAGGACACACACACACACACTGGACACACAGTAATCTCACACATACAAGACACACACACAGGACACACACACTCTGAACAGATATTGGACACACACACAGGACACCAACACGCAGGAACACAAAACAGGAGACACACACACAGGACACACACAGTGGACTCACATACACACAGGACACAAAAACAGGAGACACACATACAGGACACACAAACACACAAAGGACACCCACGCATGGCACACACACACACACACACACACACACACACACACACACACACACACACACACACCACACACACACACAGAGAGAAACAAACACAGGACTCTCACACACACAGGACACACACAAACACACACACAACACAGGATACAAACACTCACTGGACACACACACATACACACACACACACTAGACACACCCACTAGACACACACACACACACACACACACACACACACACACCACACACACACACACACACACACACAGAGAGAGAAACAAACACAGGACTCTCACACACACAGGACACACACAAACACACACACAAACACAGATACAAACACTCACTGGACACACACACATACACACACACACACTAGACACACCCACTAGACACACCCACACTACACACACACACACACATACCCACACATACACTAGACACAGACACGCACACACACACACACACACACCACAACAGTAACATTTGTCCAAGTGGTGGTAATAATGTGTGTCTTAACTAGCCTGATACTCAAACATGTATGTTTTGAACATTGACATAAACCCTCTACATACTTGAGTTTCTCCAGTCTGCAGTGTGGATCCTCCAGTCCAGCAGAGAGCAGTCTGACTCCTGAGTCTCCTGGGTGATTGTAGCTCAGGTCCAGCTCTCTCAGGTGTGAGGGGTTTGACCTCAGAGCTGAGACCAGAGAAGCACAGCCTTCCTCTGTTACTCCACAGCCTGACAGCCTGCAAAGAGTCAAATCATATTAAAATCACACTGATATTCTTTGGTGGTGAAAATAGTGGCAATATATTATTTCATCAAAGTGTTGCTTATAGAAAAAGAGAAACATGTATAGTACAAATATTATAGTAACTGACCAGACCAGTTTAAAAAGCAGTATCAGTCAGAAGACAGACAGTGAGGAATCAGATTTAGATTGTATTGAGTATACAGTCCACACCATATCTATTTAGACAGTGAGGAATCAGATTTAGATTGTATTGAGTATACAGTCCACACCATATCTATTTAGACAGTGAGGTATCATTTAGATTGTATTGAGTATACAGTCCACACCATATCTATTTAGACAGTGAGGTATCAGATTTAGATTGTATTGAGTATACAGTCCACACCATATCTATTTAGACAGTGAGGTATCAGATTTAGATTGTATTGAGTATACAGTCCACACCATATCTATTTAGACAGTGAGGTATCAGATTTAGATTGTATTGAGTATACAGTCCACACCATATCTATTTAGACAGTGAGTATCAGATTTAGATTGTATTGAGTATACAGTCCACACCATATCTATTCAGACAGTGAGGTATCAGATTTAGATTGTATTGAGTATACAGTCCACACCATATCTATTTAGACAGTGAGGTATCAGATTTAGATTGTATTGAGTATACAGTCCACACATATCTATTCAGACAGTGAGGAATCAGATTTAGATTGTATTGAGTATACAGTCCACACCATATCTATTTAGACAGTGAGGTATCAGATTTAGATTGTATTGAGTATACAGTCCCACCATATCTATTTAGACAGTGAGGTATCAGATTTAGATTGTATTGAGTATACAGTCCACACCATATCTATTTAGACAGTGAGGTATCAGATTTAGATTGTATTGAGTATACAGTCCACACCATATCTATTTAGACAGTGAGGAATCAGATTTAGATTGTATTGAGTATACAGTCCACAACATATCTATTTTGACACTGAAGCTAACATTTTAAATATGGCTATATTTCCAACATTTTAGGTTTAAGATCAAAATGTTAATTTGAGGTGACAGTATATAATGTCATCTTTTATTTGAGGATATTTTAATACATATCTGTTTCACGGTTTAGAAAAATTAAAGCACTATCTTGTCCCCCTATTTGAAGAAGTCATAAGTATTCTGACCAATTCACTTATAGTTTATTAAAGTAGTCAAAACTTTAGTATTTGGTCCCATATTCTTTGAACACAATGACTACATCAAGCCTGTGACTGCCATGATTGAGAAAGAACATGAATGAATCATGAATAATAATGAGTGAGAGAGTTACAGAGGCTACAACAAAACATGCTAACCTCTCACCATTACCAATAACAGAGACTACAACAAAACATGCTAACCTCGCACCATTACCAATAACAGAGACTACAACAAAACATGCTAACCTCGCACCATTACCAATAACAGAGGCTACAACAAACATACTAACCTCTCACCATTACCAATAACAGAGACTACAAAAAACATGCTAACCTCTCACCATTACCAATAACAGAGACTACAACAAAACATGCTAACCTCGCACCATTACCAATACAGAGACTACAACAAAACATGCTAACTCTCACCATTACCAAATAAAGAATAGCATTTAAAAAAACATATTTCTGCCTCTATAACTTTGTTTTTCATCTTTATTCACTATTAATTTCTAAACAGTAACACAGGCATGTAGTGTGGACTACGTGTGCCTGGTAAACAACACGTGTGGATCTGGTGAACAGTTATCACTTGTTGACCAACTACAGGAATACTGACCTCAGAGTCTCCAGTTTACAGTGGGGATTCCCCAGTCCAGCAGAGAGCAGTTCACTCCTGAATCCTTCAGGTCATTGTTACTCAGATCCAGTTCTTTCAGGTGTGAGGGTTTGACCTCAGCTGAGACCAGAGAAGCACAGCCTTCTCTGTGACTAGACATCCTGACAGCCTGCATAGTCAAATCATATTAAAATTACACTGCTATTCTTGGTGGTGAAATAGTGGCAGTATTTTTTTCAACATATTCAGAATATCAGTGTCCAGAAACCTTTCCATATCTATTCATACCAGGTAAGTTCAGCAAGTTCAGACAAGTTTCATTTACAACTGCAGTTTAAAAAATTGAGACCTGGTCAGATAAAAGCAAAGCAGTTCGACACATACAACGACACGAGTTACACATGGAGTAAAACAAACATACAGTCAATAATACAGTAGAAACAAGTCTATATACAATGTGAGCAAATGAGTGAGATAAGGAGGTAAAGGCAAAAAAAGGCCATGGTGGAGAAGTAAATACA
>NW_023494177.1:0-54164 GCF_013265735.2 Oncorhynchus mykiss
TTTTGCAAGTTCAATGCAATACGGAAATAATATTACACTTTTCCATTATACCAAAATCTAAATCATGTTATGATTCCACTCTGGATTACATTTTTTTGCTGTACTGTTTTCATTCATGAAACGATGAATCGATGAATTTGTTGCAAGTTGCATTGCAATTACGGAAAAAGTTCTAAACAAAGATCTAAATCATGTTATGACTCCACTCTGGATTACATTTTTTTTGCTGTACGTTTCATTCATGAACGATGAATCGCTGAATTTTGCAAGTTACATTGCAATACGGAAATAATATTACACTTTTCCATTAACAAAGTTCTAAATCATGTTATGATTCACCCACTGGATTACATTTTTTTGCTGTACTGTTTCAGTTACTCAACTCTGAATGAATTTTTGCAAGTTGCATTGCAATACGGAAATAATATTACACTTTTCCATTATACAAAAATTCTAAATCATGTCTATGATTCACCCACTGGATTACATTTTTTTGCTGTACTGTTTCATTACTGCAACGCTGAATCGATAATTTTTGCAAGTTGCATTGCAATACGGAAATAATATTACACTTTTCCATTAACAAAAGTTCTAAATCATGTTATGATTACTCACTCTGGATGACATTTTTTTGCAACGTTGCATACTGAATAATATTACACTTTCATTAACAAGATCGAACCATGTTATGATCACTCACGATTAATTTTTGCAAGTTGCATTGCAATACGGAAATATACACTTTTCCATTACCAAAGTTCTAAATCATGTTGTGATTTGCCTACTGTTTCATTTACTCACTCGAATTGAATTTTTGCAAGTTGCAATACGGAAATAATATACACTTTTCCATTAACAAAGTTCTAAATCATGTGTGATTTGCCTACTGTTTCATCTACTCACTCGGAATGACTTTTTGCAAGTTGCAATGCAATCACGGAAATAATATACACTTTTCCATATACCAAAATCTAACTCATGTTAGATTCCACTCTGGGATTACATTTTTTTGCTGTACTGTTTCATTCATGAAACGATGAATCGATGAATTTTTTTGCAAGTTGCATTGCAATACGGATAATAAATTACACTTTTCCATTAACAAAGTTCTAAATCATGTTGTGAATTACATTTTTTTGCTGTACTGTTTTCATTCACTCACTCTGAATGAATTTTTGCAAGTTGCATTGCAATAAGGAAATAATACTTACACTTTTCCATTAACAAGTTCTAAATCATGTTGTGATTTGCCTACTGTTTCATTTACTCACTCTGAATGAATTTTTGCAAGTTGCAATGCAATACGGAAATAATATTACACTTTTCCATTATACCAAAAATCTAAATCATGTTATGATTCCACTCTGGATTACATTTTTTGCTGTACTGTTTCATTCATGAAACGATGAATCGATGAATTTTTGCAAGTTGCATTGCAATTTACGGAAAAAGTTCTAAACAAAGATCTAAATCATGTTATGACTCCACTCTGGATTACATTTTTTTGCTGTAACTGTTCATTCATGAAACGATGAATCGCTGAATTTTTGCAAGTTACATTGCAATACGGAAATAATTATTACACTTTTCCATTAACAAAGTTCTAAATCATGTTGTGATTCACCCACTGGATTACATTTTTTTGCTGTACTGTTTCATTCACTCACTCTGAATGAATTTTGCAAGTTGCATTGCAATACGGAAATAATATTACACTTTTCCATTACCAAAGTTCTAAATCATGTGTGATTTGCCTACTGTTTCATTTACTCACTCTGAATGAATTTTGCAAGTTGCAATACGGAAATAATATTACACTTTTCCATTAACAAAGTTCTAAAATCATGTTGTGATTTGCCTACTGTTTCATTTACTCACTCTGAATGAATTTTTGCAAGTTGCAATGCAATACGGAAATAATATTACACTTTTCCATTATACCAAAAATCTAAATCATGTTATGATTCCACTCTGGATACATTTTTTTTGCTGTACTGTTTCATTCATGAAACGATGAATCGATGAATTTTTGCAAGTTGCATTGCAATTACGGAAAAAAGTTCTAAACCAAAGATCTAAATCATGTTATGACTCCACTCTGGATTACATTTTTTGCTGTACTGTTTCATTCATGAAACGATGAATCGCTGAATTTTTGCAAGTTACATTGGCAATACGGAAATAATATTACACTTTCCATTAACAAAGTTCTAAATCATGTGTGATTCACCCACTGGATTACATTTTTTGCTGTACTGTTCATTCACTCACTCTGAATGAATTTTTGCAAGTTGCATTGCAATACGGAAATAATATTACACTTTTCCATTATACCAAAAATCTAAATCATGTTATGATTCTACTCTGGATTACATTTTTTTGCTGTACTGTTTCATTCATGAAACGATGAATCGATGAATTTTTGCAAGTTGCATTGCAATACGGAAATAATATTACACTTTTCCATTAACAAAGTTCTAAATCATGTTGTGATTTGCTACTGTTTCATTTACTCACTCTGAATGAATTTTTGCAAGTTGCAATGCAATACGGAAATAATATTACATTTCCATTATACCAAAAATCTAAATCATGTTATGATTCCACTCTGGATTACATTTTTTTGCTGTACTGTTTCATTCATGAAACGATGAATCGATGAATTTTTGCAAGTTGCATTGCAATTACGGAAAAAAGTTCTAAACAAAGATCTAAATCATGTTATGACTCCACTCTGGATTACATTTTTTTTGCTGTACTGTTTCATTCACTCACTCTGAATGAATTTTTGCAAGTTGCATTGCAATACGGAAATAATATTACACTTTTCCATTATACCAAAAATCTAAATCATGTTGTGATTTGCCTACTGTTTCATTTACTCACTCTGAATGATTTTTTGCAAGTTGCAATACGGAAATAATATTACACTTTTCCATTAACAAAGTTCTAAATCATGTTGTGATTTGCCTACTGTTTCATTACTCACTCTGAATGAATTTTTGCAAGTTGCAATGCAATACGGAAATAATATTACACTTTTCCATTATACCAAAAATCTAAATCATGTTATGATTCCACTCTGGATTACATTTTTTGCTGTACTGTTTCATTCATGAAACGATGAATCGATTAATTTTTGCAAGTTGCATTGCAATACGGAAATAATTTTACACTTTTCCATAACAAAGTTCTAAATCATGTTGTGATTTGCCTACTGTTTCATTTACTCACTCTGAATGAATTTTTGCAAGTTGCAATACGGAAATAATATTACACTTTTCCATTAACAAAGTTCTAAATCATGTTGTGATTTGCCTACTGTTTCATTTACTCACTCTGAATGAATTTTTGCAAGTTGCAATGCAATACGGAAATAATATTACACTTTTCCATTATACAAAAATCTAAATCATGTTATGATTCCACTCTGGATTACATTTTTTTGCTGTACTGTTTCATTCATGAAACGATGAATCGATGAATTTTTGCAAGTTGCATTGCAATACGGAAATAATATTACACTTTTCCATTAACAAAGTTCTAAATCATGTTGTGATTACATTTTTTTGCTGTACTGTTTCATTCACTCACTCTGAATGAATTTTTGCAAGTTGCATTGCAATACGGAAATAATATTACACTTTTCCATTAACAAAGTTCTAAATCATGTTGTGATTTGCCTACTGTTTCATTTACTCACTCTGAATGAATTTTTGCAAGTTGCAATGCAATACGGAAATAATATTACACTTTTCCATTATACCAAAAATCTAAATCATGTTATGATTCCACTCTGGATTACATTTTTTGCTGTACTGTTTCATTCATGAAACGATGAATCGATGAATTTTTGCAAGTTGCATTGCAATTACGGAAAAAGTTCTAAACAAAGATCTAAATCATGTTATGACTCCACTCTGGATTACATTTTTTTGCTGTACTGTTTCATTCATGAAACTGAATGCTGAATTTTTGCAAGTTGCATTGCAATACGGAAATAATATTACACTTTTCCATTAACAAAGTTCTAAATCATGTTGTGATTCACCCACTGGATTACATTTTTTGCTGTACTGTTTCATTCACTCACTCTGAATGAATTTTGCAAGTTGCATTGCAATACGGAAATAATATTACACTTTTCCATTACCAAAAATCTAAATCATGTTATGATTCCACTCTGGATTACATTTTTTTGCTGTACTGTTTCATTCATGAAACGATGAATCGATGAAATTTTGCAAGTTGCATTGCAATACGGAAATAATATTACACTTTTCCATTAACAAAGTTCTAAATCATGTTGTGATTTGCCTACTGTTTCATTTACTCACTCTGAATGAATTTTTGCAAGTTGCAATACGGAAATAATATTACACTTTTCCATTATACAAAAATCTAAATCATGTTATGATTCCACTCTGGATTACATTTTTTTGCTGTACTGTTTCATTCATGAAACGATGAATCGATGAATTTTGCAAGTTGCATTGCAATTACGGAAAAAGTTCTAAACAAAGATCTAAATCATGTTATGACTCCACTCTGGATTACATTTTTTTGCTGTACTGTTTCATTCACTCATTCTGAATGAATTTTTGCAAGTTGCATTGCAATACGGAAATAATATTACACTTTTCCATTATACCAAAAATCTAAATCATGTTGTGATTTGCCTACTGTTTCATTTACTCACTCTGAATGAATTTTTGCAAGTTGCAATACGGAAATAATATTACACTTTTCCATTAACAAAGTTCTAAATCATGTTGTGATTTGCCTACTGTTTCATTTACTCACTCTGAATGAATTTTTGCAAGTTGCAATGCAATACGGAAATAATATTACACTTTTCCATTATACCAAAAATCTAAATCATGTTATGATTCCACTCTGGATTACATTTTTTTGCTGTACTGTTTCATTCATGAAACGATGAATCGATTAATTTTTGCAAGTTGCATTGCAATACGGAAATAATTTACACTTTTCCATTAACAAAGTTCTAAATCATGTTGTGATTTGCCTACTGTTTCATTTACTCACTCTGAATGAATTTTTGCAAGTTGCAATACGGAAATAATATTACACTTTTCCATTAACAAAGTTCTAAATCATGTTGTGATTTGCCTACTGTTTCATTTACTCACTCTGAATGAATTTTTGCAAGTTGCAATGCAATACGGAAATAATATTACACTTTTCCATTATACCAAAGATCTAAATCATGTTATGATTCCACCTCTGGATTACATTTTTTTTGCTGTACTGTTTCATTCATGAAAACGATGAACGATGAATTTTGCAAGTTGCATTGCAATACGGAAATAATATTACACTTTTCCATAACAAAGTTCTAAATCATGTTGGATTGCCTACGGTTTCATTTCACTCACTCTGAATGAATTTTTTGCAATTGCATTGCAATACGGAAATAATATTACACTTTCCATTAACAAAGTTCTAAATCACTGTTGTGATTTGCCTACTGTTTCATTTACTACTCTGAATGAATTTTTGCAAGTTGCAATGCAATACGGAAATAATATTACACTTTTCCATTATACCAAAAATCTAAATCATGTTATGATTCCACTCTGAGATTACATTTTTTTGCTGTACTGTTTCATTCATTGAAACGATGAATCGATGAATTTTTGCAAGTTGCATTGCAATTACGGAAAAAGTTTCTAAACAAAGATCCTAAATCATGTATGACTCCACTCTGGATTACATTTTTTTGCTGTACTGTTTTCATTCATGAAACGATGAATCGCTGAATTTGCAAGTTACATTGCAATACGGAAATAATATTACACTTTTCCATTAACAAGTTCTAAATCATGTTGTGATTCACCCACATGGATTACATTTTTTTGCTGTACTGTTTCATTCACTCACTCTGAATGAATTTTTGCAAGTTGCATTGCAATACGGAAAATAATATTACACTTTTCCATTACCAAAGTTCTAAATCATGTTGTGATTTGCCTACTGTTTCATTACTCACTCTGAATGAATTTTTGCAAGTTGCAATACGGAAATAATATTACACTTTTCCTTACCAAGTTCTAATCATGTTGTGATTTGCCTACTGTTTCATTTACTCACTCTGAAGAATTTTTGCAAGTTGCAATGCAATACGGAAATATATACACTTTTCCATTATCCAAAATCTAAATCATGTTATGATTCCACTCTGGATTACATTTTTTTGCTGTACTGTTTCATTCATGAAACGATGAATCGATGAATTTTTGCAAGTTGCATTGGCAATTACGGAAAAAGTTCTAAGACGAAAGGATCTAAATCATGTTATGACTCCACTCTGGGATTACATTTTTTTGCTGTACTGTTTCGATTCATGAAACGATGAATCGCTGAATTTTGCAAGTTACATTGCAATACGGAAATAATATTACACTTTTCCATTAACAAAGTTCTAAATCATGTTGTGATTCACCCACTGGATTACATTTTTTGCTGTACTGTTTCATTCACTCACTCTGAATGAATTTTTGCAAGTTGCATTGCAATACGGAAATAATATTACACTTTTCCATTACCAAAGATCTAAATCATGTTATGATTCCACTCTGGATTACATTTTTTTGCTGTACTGTTTCATTCATGAAACGATGAATCGATTAATTTTTGCAAGTTGCATTGCAATACGGAAATAATATTACACTTTTCCATTAACAAAGTTCTAAATCATGTTGTGATTTGCCTACTGTTTCATTTACTCACTCTGAATGAATTTTTGCAAGTTGCAATACGGAAATAATATTACACTTTTCCATTATACCAAAATCTAAATCATGTTATGATTCCACTCTGGATTACATTTTTTTGCTGTACTGTTTCATTCATGAAACGATGAATCGATGAATTTTTGCAAGTTGCATTGCAATTACGGAAAAAGTTCTAAACAAAGATCTAAATCATGTTATGACTCCACTCTGGATTACATTTTTTTGCTGTACTGTTTCATTCACTCACTCTGAATGAATTTTTGCAAGTTGCATTGCAATACGGAAATAATATTACACTTTTCCATTAACAAAGTTCTAAATCATGTTGTGATTCACCCACTGGATTACATTTTTTTGCTGTACTGTTTTTCATTCACTCACTCTGAATGAATTTTTGCAAGTTGCATTGCAATACGGAAATAATATTACACTTTTCCATTACCAAAAATCTAAATCATGTTATGATTCCACTCTGGATTACATTTTTTTGCTGTACTGTTTCATTCATGAAACGATGAATCGATTAATTTTTGCAAGTTGCATTGCAATACGGAAATAATTTTACACTTTTCCATTAACAAAGTTCTAAATCATGTTGTGATTTGCCTACTGTTTCATTTACTCACTCTGAATGAATTTTTGCAAGTTGCAATACGGAAATAATATTACACTTTTCCATTATACCAAAAATCTAAATCATGTTATGATTCCACTCTGGATTACATTTTTTTGCTGTACTGTTTCATTCATGAAACGATGAATCGATGAATTTTTGCAAGTTGCATTGCAATTACGGAAAAAGTTCTAAACAAAGATCTAAATCATGTTATGACTCCACTCTGGATTACATTTTTTTGCTGTACTGTTTCATTCATGAAACGATGAATCGCTGAATTTTTGCAAGTTGCATTGCAATACGGAAATAATATTACACTTTTCCATTAACAAAGTTCTAAATCATGTTGTGATTCACCCATGGATTACATTTTTTGCTGTACTGTTTCATTCACTCACTCTGAATGAATTTTTGCAAGTTGCATTGCAATACGGAAATAATATTACACTTTTCCATTAACAAAGTTCTAAATCATGTTGTGATTTGCCTACTGTTTCATTTACTCACTCTGAATGAATTTTTGCAAGTTGCAATGCAATACGGAAATAATATTACACTTTTCCATTATACCAAAAATCTAAATCATGTTATGATTCCACTCTGGATTACATTTTTTTGCTGTACTGTTTCATTCATGAAACGATGAATCGATGAATTTTTGCAAGTTGCATTGCAATACGGAAAAAGTTCTAAACAAAGATCTAAATCATGTTATGACTCCACTCTGGATTACATTTTTTTGCTGTACTGTTTCATTCACTCACTCTGAATGAATTTTTGCAAGTTGCATTGCAATACGGAAATAATATTACACTTTTCCATTAACAAAGTTCTAAATCATGTTGTGATTCACCCACTGGATTACATTTTTTTGCTGTACTGTTTCATTCACTCACTCTGAATGAATTTTTGCAAGTTGCATTGCAATACGGAAATAATATTACACTTTTCCATTACCAAAGATCTAAATCATGTTATGATTCCACTCTGGATTACATTTTTTTGCTGTACTGTTTCATTCATGAAACGATGAATCGATTAATTTTTGCAAGTTGCATTGCAATACGGAAATAATTTACACTTTTCCATTAACAAAGTTCTAAATCATGTTGTGATTTGCCTACTGTTTCATTTACTCACTCTGAATGAATTTTTGCAAGTTGCAATACGGAAATAATATTACACTTTTCCATTATACCAAAAATCTAAATCATGTTATGATTCCACTCTGGATTACATTTTTTTGCTGTACTGTTTCATTCATGAAACGATGAATCGATGAATTTTTGCAAGTTGCATTGCAATTACGGAAAAAGTTCTAAACAAAGATCTAAATCATGTTATGACTCCACTCTGGATTACATTTTTTTGCTGTACTGTTTCATTCATGAAACGATGAATCGATGAATTTTTGCAAGTTGCATTGCAATACGGAAAAAGTTTCTAACAAAAATCTAAATCATGTTATGATTCCACTCTGGATTACATTTTTTTGCTGTACTGTTTCATTCATGAAACGATGAATCGATGAATTTTTGCAAGTTGCATTGCAATACGGAAAAAGTTCTAAACAAAGATCTAAATCATGTTATGACTCCACTGGATTACATTTTTTTGCTGTACTGTTTCATTCACTCACTCTGAATGAATTTTTGCAAGTTGCATTGCAATACGGAAATAATATTACACTTTTCCATTAACAAAGTTCTAAATCATGTTGTGATTCACCCACTGGATTACATTTTTTTGCTGTACTGTTTCATTCACTCACTCTGAATGAATTTTTGCAAGTTGCATTGCAATACGGAAATAATATTACACTTTTCCATTACCAAAGATCTAAATCATGTTATGATTCCACTCTGGATTACATTTTTTTGCTGTACTGTTTCATTCATGAAACGATGAATCGATTAATTTTTGCAAGTTGCATTGCAATACGGAAATAATTTACACTTTTCCATTAACAAAGTTCTAAATCATGTTGTGATTTGCCTACTGTTTCATTTACTCACTCTGAATGAATTTTTGCAAGTTGCAATACGGAAATAATATTACACTTTTCCATTATACCAAAAATCTAAATCATGTTATGATTCCACTCTGGATTACATTTTTTTGCTGTACTGTTTCATTCATGAAACGATGAATCGATGAATTTTTGCAAGTTGCATTGCAATTACGGAAAAAGTTCTAAACAAAGATCTAAATCATGTTATGACTCCACTCTGGATTACATTTTTTTGCTGTACTGTTTCATTCATGAAACGATGAATCGCTGAATTTTTGCAAGTTGCATTGCAATACGGAAATAATATCACACTTTTCCATTAACAAAGTTCTAAATCATGTTGTGATTCACCCACTGGATTACATTTTTTTGCTGTACTGTTTCATTCACTCACTCTGAATGAATTTTTGCAAGTTGCATTGCAATACGGAAATAATATTACACTTTTCCATTATACCAAAAATCTAAATCATGTTATGATTCTACTCTGGATTACATTTTTTTGCTGTACTGTTTCATTCATGAAACGATGAATCGATGAATTTTTGCAAGTTGCATTGCAATACGGAAATAATATTACACTTTTCCATTAACAAAGTTCTAAATCATGTTGTGATTTGCCTACTGTTTCATTTACTCACTCTGAATGAATTTTTGCAAGTTGCAATGCAATACGGAAATAATATTACACTTTTCCATTATACCAAAAATCTAAATCATGTTATGATTCCACTCTGGATTACATTTTTTTGCTGTACTGTTTCATTCATGAAACGATGAATCGATGAATTTTTGCAAGTTGCATTGCAATTACGGAAAAAGTTCTAAACAAAGATCTAAATCATGTTATGACTCCACTCTGGATTACATTTTTTTGCTGTACTGTTTCATTCACTCATTCTGAATGAATTTTTGCAAGTTGCATTGCAATACGGAAATAATATTACACTTTTCCATTATACCAAAAATCTAAATCATGTTGTGATTTGCCTACTGTTTCATTTACTCACTCTGAATGAATTTTTGCAAGTTGCAATACGGAAATAATATTACACTTTTCCATTAACAAAGTTCTAAATCATGTTGTGATTTGCCTACTGTTTCATTTACTCACTCTGAATGAATTTTTGCAAGTTGCAATGCAATACGGAAATAATATTACACTTTTCCATTATACCAAAAATCTAAATCATGTTATGATTCCACTCTGGATTACATTTTTTTGCTGTACTGTTTCATTCATGAAACGATGAATCGATTAATTTTTGCAAGTTGCATTGCAATACGGAAATAATTTTACACTTTTCCATTAACAAAGTTCTAAATCATGTTGTGATTTGCCTACTGTTTCATTTACTCACTCTGAATGAATTTTTGCAAGTTGCAATACGGAAATAATATTACACTTTTCCATTAACAAAGTTCTAAATCATGTTGTGATTTGCCTACTGTTTCATTTACTCACTCTGAATGAATTTTTGCAAGTTGCAATGCAATACGGAAATAATATTACACTTTTCCATTATACCAAAAATCTAAATCATGTTATGATTCCACTCTGGATTACATTTTTTTGCTGTACTGTTTCATTCATGAAACGATGAATCGATGAATTTTTGCAAGTTGCATTGCAATACGGAAATAATATTACACTTTTCCATTAACAAAGTTCTAAATCATGTTGTGATTACATTTTTTTGCTGTACTGTTTCATTCACTCACTCTGAATGAATTTTTGCAAGTTGCATTGCAATACGGAAATAATATTACACTTTTCCATTAACAAAGTTCTAAATCATGTTGTGATTTGCCTACTGTTTCATTTACTCACTCTGAATGAATTTTTGCAAGTTGCAATGCAATACGGAAATAATATTACACTTTTCCATTATACCAAAAATCTAAATCATGTTATGATTCCACTCTGGATTACATTTTTTTGCTGTACTGTTTCATTCATGAAACGATGAATCGATGAATTTTTGCAAGTTGCATTGCAATTACGGAAAAAGTTCTAAACAAAGATCTAAATCATGTTATGACTCCACTCTGGATTACATTTTTTTGCTGTACTGTTTCATTCACTCACTCTGAATGAATTTTTGCAAGTTGCATTGCAATACGGAAATAATATTACACTTTTCCATTAACAAAGTTCTAAATCATGTTGTGATTCACCCACTGGATTACATTTTTTTGCTGTACTGTTTCATTCACTCACTCTGAATGAATTTTTGCAAGTTGCATTGCAATACGGAAATAATATTACACTTTTCCATTACCAAAGATCTAAATCATGTTATGATTCCACTCTGGATTACATTTTTTTGCTGTACTGTTTCATTCATGAAACGATGAATCGATTAATTTTTGCAAGTTGCATTGCAATACGGAAATAATTTTACACTTTTCCATTAACAAAGTTCTAAATCATGTTGTGATTTGCCTACTGTTTCATTTACTCACTCTGAATGAATTTTTGCAAGTTGCAATACGGAAATAATATTACACTTTTCCATTATAACGCAAAAATCTAATCTGTTATGATTCCACTCTGGATTACATTTTTTGCTGTACTGTTTCATTCATGAAACGATGAATCGATGAATTTTTGCAAGTTGCATTGCAATTACGGAAAAAGTTCTAAACAAAGATCTAAATCATGTTATGACTCCACTCTGGATTACATTTTTTGCTGTACTGTTTTCATTCACTAAACTATGATCGCTGAATTTTTGCAAGTTGACATGGCAATACGGAAATAATATTACACTTTTCCATTAACAAAGTTCTAAATCATGTTGTGATTCACCCACTGGATTACATTTTTTTGCTGTACTGTTTCATTCACTCACTCTGAATGAATTTTGCAAGTTGCATTGCAATACGGAAATAATATTACACTTTTCCATTACCAAAGATCTAAATCATGTTATGATTCCACTCTGGATTACATTTTTGCTGTACTGTTCATTCATGAAACGATGAATCGATTAATTTTTGCAAGTTGCATTGCAATACGGAAATAATTTTACACTTTTCCATTAACAAAGTTCTAAATCATGTTGTGATTTGCCTACTGTTTCATTTACTCACTCTGAATGAATTTTTGCAAGTTGCAATACGGAAATAATATTACACTTTTCCATTATACCAAAAATCTAAATCATGTTATGATTCCACTCTGGATTACATTTTTTTGCTGTACTGTTTCATTCATGAAACGATGAATCGATGAATTTTTGCAAGTTGCATTGCAATTACGGAAAAAGTTCTAAACAAAGATCTAAATCATGTTATGACTCCACTCTGGATTACATTTTTTTGCTGTACTGTTTCATTCATGAAACGATGAATCGATGAATTTTTGCAAGTTGCATTGCAATACGGAAATAATATTACACTTTTCCATTAACAAAGTTCTAAATCATGTTGTGATTCACCCACTGGATTACATTTTTTTGCTGTACTGTTTCATTCACTCACTCTGAATGAATTTTTGCAAAGTTGCATTGCAATACGGAAATAATATTACACTTTTCCATTAACCAAAAGTTTAAATCATGTTATGATTCACCCACTGGATTACATTTTTTTGCTGTACTGTTTCAGTTACTCACTCTGAATGAATTTTTGCAAGTTGCATTGCAATACGGAAATAATATTACACTTTCCATTATACCAAAATCTAAATCATGTTATGATTTCTACTCTGATTACATTTTTTTGCTGTACTGTTTCATCATGAAACGATGAATCGATGAATTTTTGCAAGTTGCATTGCAATACGGAAAAAGTTCTAAACAAAGATCTAAATCATGTTATGACTCCACTCTGGATTACATTTTTTTGCTGTACTGTTTCATTCACTCACTCTGAATGAATTTTTGCAAGTTGCATTGCAATACGGAAATAATATTACACTTTTCCATTACAAAGTTCTAAATCATGTTGTGATTCACCCACTGGATTACATTTTTTTGCTGTACTGTTTCATTCACTCACTCTGAATGAATTTTTGCAAGTTGCATTGCAATACGGAAATAATATTACACTTTTCCATTACCAAAGTTCTAAATCATGTTATGATTCCACTCTGGATTACATTTTTTTGCTGTACTGTTTCATTCATGAAACGATGAATCGAATTTTTGCAAGTTGCATTGCAATACGGAAATAATATTACACTTTTCCATTAACAAAGTTCTAAATCATGTTGTGATTTGCCTACTGTTTCATTTACTCACTCTGAATGAATTTTTGCAAGTTGCAATACGGAAATAATATTACACTTTTCCATTATACCAAAAATCTAAATCATGTTATGATTCCACTCTGGATTACATTTTTTTGCTGTACTGTTTCATTCATGAAACGATGAATCGATGAATTTTTGCAAGTTGCATTGCAATTACGGAAAAAGTTCTAAACAAAGATCTAAATCATGTTATGACTCCACTCTGGATTACATTTTTTTGCTGTACTGTTTCATTCACTCACTCTGAATGAATTTTTGCAAGTTGCATTGCAATACGGAAATAATATTACACTTTTCCATTAACAAAGCTCAAATCATGTTGTGATTCACCCACTGGATTACATTTTTTTGCTGTACTGTTTCATTCACTCACCTCTGATGAATTTTTTGCAAGTTGCATTGCAATACGGAAATAATATTACACTTTTCCATTACAAAGATTCTAAATCATGTTGTGATTGACTACTGTTTTGCTGTACTGTTTCATTCTCTGAATGAAATTTTTGCAAGTTGCTTGCAATACGGAAATAATATTACACTTTTTCCATTAACAAAGTTCTAAATCATGTGTGATTTGCCTACTGTTTCATTTACTCACTCTGAATGAATTTTTGCAAGTTGCAATGCATACGGAAATAATATTACACTTTTCCATTATACCAAAAATCTAAAATCATGTTATGATTCCACTCTGGATTACATTTTTTTGCTGTACTGTTTCATTCATGAAACGATGAATCGATGAATTTTTGCAAGTTGCATTGCAATTACGGAAAAAGTTCTAAACAAAGATCTAAATCATGTTATGACTCCACTCTGGATTACATTTTTTTGCTGTACTGTTTCATTCATGAAACGATGAATCGCTGAATTTTTGCAAGTTGCATTGCAATACGGAAATAATATCACACTTTTCCATTAACAAAGTTCTAAATCATGTTGTGATTCACCCACTGGATTACATTTTTTTGCTGTACTGTTTCATTCACTCACTCTGAATGAATTTTTGCAAGTTGCATTGCAATACGGAAATAATATTACACTTTTCCATTATACCAAAAATCTAAATCATGTTATGATTCTACTCTGGATTACATTTTTTTGCTGTACTGTTTCATTCATGAAACGATGAATCGATGAATTTTTGCAAGTTGCATTGCAATACGGAAATAATATTACACTTTTCCATTAACAAAGTTCTAAATCATGTTGTGATTTGCCTACTGTTTCATTTACTCACTCTGAATGAATTTTTGCAAGTTGCAATGCAATACGGAAATAATATTACACTTTTCCATTATACCAAAAATCTAAATCATGTTATGATTCCACTCTGGATTACATTTTTTTGCTGTACTGTTTCATTCATGAAACGATGAATCGATGAATTTTTGCAAGTTGCATTGCAATTACGGAAAAAGTTCTAAACAAAGATCTAAATCATGTTATGACTCCACTCTGGATTACATTTTTTTGCTGTACTGTTTCATTCACTCATTCTGAATGAATTTTTGCAAGTTGCATTGCAATACGGAAATAATATTACACTTTTCCATTATACCAAAATCTAAATCATGTTGTGATTTGCCTACTGTTTCATTTACTCACTCTGAATGAATTTTTGCAAGTTGCAATACGGAAATAATATTACACTTTTCCATTAACAAAGTTCTAAATCATGTTGTGATTTGCCTACTGTTTCATTTACTCACTCTGAATGAATTTTTGCAAGTTGCAATGCAATACGGAAATAATATTACACTTTTCCATTATACCAAAAATCTAAATCATGTTATGATTCCACTCTGGATTACATTTTTTTGCTGTACTGTTTCATTCATGAAACGATGAATCGATTAATTTTTGCAAGTTGCATTGCAATACGGAAATAATTTTACACTTTTCCATTAACAAAGTTCTAAATCATGTTGTGATTTGCCTACTGTTTCATTTACTCACTCTGAATGAATTTTTGCAAGTTGCAATGCAATACGGAAATAATATTACACTTTTCCATTATACAAAAATCTAAATCATGTTATGATTCCACTCTGGATTACATTTTTTTGCTGTACTGTTTCATTCATGAAACGATGAATCGATGAATTTTTGCAAGTTGCATTGCAATACGGAAATAATATTACACTTTTCCATTAACAAAGTTCTAAATCATGTTGTGATTACATTTTTTTGCTGTACTGTTTCATTCACTCACTCTGAATGAATTTTTGCAAGTTGCATTGCAATACGGAAATAATATTACACTTTTCCATTAACAAAGTTCTAAATCATGTTGTGATTTGCCTACTGTTTCATTTACTCACTCTGAATGAATTTTTGCAAGTTGCAATGCAATACGGAAATAATATTACACTTTTCCATTATACCAAAAATCTAAATCATGTTATGATTCCACTCTGGATTACATTTTTTGCTGTACTGTTTCATTCATGAAACGATGAATCGATGAATTTTTGCAAGTTGCATTGCAATTACGGAAAAGTTCTAAACAAAGATCTAAATCATGTTATGACTCCACTCTGGATTACATTTTTTTGCTGTACTGTTTCATTCACTCACTCTGAATGAATTTTTGCAAGTTGCATTGCAATACGGAAATAATATTACACTTTTCCATTAACAAAGTTCTAAATCATGTTGTGATTCACCCACTGGATTACATTTTTTTGCTGTACTGTTTCATTCACTCACTCTGAATGAATTTTTGCAAGTTGCATTGCAATACGGAAATAATATTACACTTTTCCATTAACAAAGTTCTAAATCATGTTGTGATTTGCCTACTGTTTCATTTACTCACTCTGAATGAATTTTTGCAAGTTGCAATGCAATACGGAAATAATATTACACTTTTCCATTATACCAAAAATCTAAATCATGTTATGATTCCACTCTGGATTACATTTTTTTGCTGTACTGTTTCATTCATGAAACGATGAATCGATGAATTTTTGCAAGTTGCATTGCAATTACGGAAAAAGTTCTAAACAAAGATCTAAATCATGTTATGACTCCACTCTGGATTACATTTTTTTGCTGTACTGTTTCATTCACTCACTCTGAATGAATTTTTGCAAGTTGCATTGCAATACGGAAATAATATTACACTTTTCCATTAACAAAGTTCTAAATCATGTTGTGATTCACCCACTGGATTACATTTTTTTGCTGTACTGTTTCATTCACTCACTCTGAATGAATTTTTGCAAGTTGCATTGCAATACGGAAATAATATTACACTTTTCCATTACCAAAGATCTAAATCATGTTATGATTCCACTCTGGATTACATTTTTTTGCTGTACTGTTTCATTCATGAAACGATGAATCGATGATTTTTGCAAGTTGCATTGCAATACGGAAATAATATTACACTTTTCCATTAACAAAGTTCTAAATCATGTTGTGATTTGCCTACTGTTTCATTTACTCACTCTGAATGAATTTTTGCAAGTTGCAATACGGAAATAATATTACACTTTTCCATTATACCAAAAATCTAAATCATGTTATGATTCCACTCTGGATTACATTTTTTTGCTGTACTGTTTCATTCATGAAACGATGAATCGATGAATTTTTGCAAGTTGCATTGCAATTACGGAAAAAGTTCTAACAAAGATCTAAATCATGTTATGACTCCACTCTGGATTACATTTTTTTGCTGTACTGTTTCATTCACTCACTCTGAATGAATTTTTGCAAGTTGCATTGCAATACGGAAATAATATTACACTTTTCCATTAACAAAGTTCTAAATCATGTTGTGATTCACCCACTGGATTACATTTTTTTGCTGTACTGTTTCATTCACTCACTCTGAATGAATTTTTGCAAGTTGCATTGCAATACGGAAATAATATTACACTTTTCCATTACCAAAGATCTAAATCATGTTATGATTCCACTCTGGATTACATTTTTTTGCTGTACTGTTTCATTCATGAAACGATGAATCGATTTTTTGCAAGTTGCATTGCAATACGGAAATAATTTACACTTTTCCATTAACAAAGTTCTAAATCATGTTGTGATTTGCCTACTGTTTCATTTACTCACTCTGAATGAATTTTTGCAAGTTGCAATACGGAAATAATATTACACTTTTCCATTATACCAAAAATCTAAATCATGTTATGATTCCACTCTGGATTACATTTTTTTGCTGTACTGTTTCATTCATGAAACGATGAATCGATGAATTTTTGCAAGTTGCATTGCAATTACGGAAAAAGTTCTAAACAAAGATCTAAAATCATGTTATGACTCACTCTGGATTACATTTTTTTGCCTGTACTGTTTTCATTCACTCACTCTGAATGAATTTTTGCAAGTTGCATTGCAATACGGAAATAATATTACACTTTTCCATTAACAAAGTTCTAAATCATGTTGTGATTCACCCACTGGATTACATTTTTTTGCTGTACTGTTTCATTCACTCACTCTGAATGAATTTTTGCAAGTTGCATTGCAATACGGAAATAATATCTACCACTTCTTCCATCTACCAAAGATCTAAATCATGTTATGATTCCACTCTGGATTACATTTTTTTGCTGTACTGTTTCATTCATGAAACGATGAATCGCTGATAATTTTTGCAAGTTGCATTGCAATACGGAAATAATTTCTACACTTACATTAACAAAGTTCTTAAATCATGTTGTGATTTGCCTATGTTTCATTCTACTCACTCTGAATGAATTTTTGCACAGTTGGCAATACGGAATAATATTACACTTTTCCATTATACCAAAAATCTAAATCATGTTATGATTCCACTCTGGATTACATTTTTTTGCTGTACTGTTTCATTCATGAAACGATGAATCGATGAATTTTTGCAAGTTGCATTGCAATTACGGAAAAAGTTCTAAACAAAGATCTAAATCATGTTATGACTCCACTCTGGATTACATTTTTTTGCTGTACTGTTTCATTCATGAAACGATGAATCGCTGAATTTTTGCAAGTTGCATTGCAATACGGAAATAATATTACACTTTTCCATTAACAAAGTTCTAAATCATGTTGTGATTCACCCACTGGATTACATTTTTTTGCTGTACTGTTTCATTCACTCACTCTGAATGAATTTTTGCAAGTTGCATTGCAATACGGAAATAATATTACACTTTTCCATTATACCAAAAATCTAAATCATGTTATGATTCTACTCTGGATTACATTTTTTTGCTGTACTGTTTCATTCATGAAACGATGAATCGATGAATTTTTGCAAGTTGCATTGCAATACGGAAATAATATTACACTTTTCCATTAACAAAGTTCTAAATCATGTTGTGATTTGCCTACTGTTTCATTTACTCACTCTGAATGAATTTTTGCAAGTTGCAATGCAATACGGAAATAATATTACACTTTTCCATTATACCAAAAATCTAAATCATGTTATGATTCCACTCTGGATTACATTTTTTTGCTGTACTGTTTCATTCATGAAACGATGAATCGATGAATTTTTGCAAGTTGCATTGCAAATACGGAAAAAGTTCTAACAAAGATCTAAATCATGTTATGACTCCACTCTGGATTACATTTTTTTGCTGTACTGTTTCATTCACTCATTCTGAATGAATTTTTGCAAGTTGCATTGCAATACGGAAATAATATTACACTTTTCCATTATACCAAAAATCTAAATCATGTTGTGATTTGCCTACTGTTTCATTTACTCACTCTGAATGAATTTTTGCAAGTTGCAATACGGAAATAATATTACACTTTTCCATTAACAAAGTTCTAAATCATGTTGTGATTTGCCTACTGTTTCATTTACTCACTCTGAATGAATTTTTGCAAGTTGCAATGCAATACGGAAATAATATTACACTTTTCCATTATACCAAAAATCTAAATCATGTTATGATTCCACTCTGGATTACATTTTTTTGCTGTACTGTTTCATTCATGAAACGATGAATCGATGAATTTTTGCAAGTTGCATTGCAATTACGGAAAAAGTTAAACAAAGATCTAAATCATGTTATGACTCCACTCTGGATTACATTTTTTTGCTGTACTGTTTCATTCACTCACTCTGAATGAATTTTTGCAAGTTGCATTGCAATACGGAAATAATATTACACTTTTCCATTAACAAAGTTCTAAATCATGTTGTGATTCACCCACTGGATTACATTTTTTTGCTGTACTGTTTCATTCACTCACTCTGAATGAATTTTTGCAAGTTGCATTGCAATACGGAAATAATATTACACTTTTCCATTACCAAAGATTCTAAATCATGTTGTGATTACATTTTTTTGCTGTACTGTTTCATTTCACTCACTCTGAATGAATTTTGCAAGTTGCATTGCAATACGGAAATAATATTACACTTTTCCATTAACAAGTTCTAAATCATGTTGTGATTTGCCTACGTTTCATTTACTACACTCTGAATGAATTTTTGCAAGTTCATGCAATACGGAAATATATTACACTTTTCCATTATACCAAAAATCTAAATCATGTTATGATTCCACTCTGGATTACATTTTTTGGCTGTACTGTTTCATTCATGAAACGATGAATCGATGAATTTTTGCAAGTTGCATTGCAATTACGGAAAAAGATTCTAAACAAAGATCTAAATCATGTTATGACTCCACTCTGGATTACATTTTTTTGCTGTACTGTTTCATTCATGAAACGATGAATCGCTGATTTTTGCAAGTTACATGGCAATACGGAAATAATATTACACTTTTCCATTAACAAAGTTCTAAATCATGTTGTGATTCACCCACTGGATTACATTTTTTTGCTGTACTGTTTCATTCACTCACTCTGAATGAATTTTTGCAAGTTGCATTGCAATACGGAAAATAATATTACACTTTTCCATTATACCAAAAGTTCTAAATCATGTTAGTGATTCTACTGCCTACTGTTTTGCATGTACGTCATTCATGAAACGATGAATGAATTTTTGCAAGTTGCATGCAATACGGAATAATATTACACTTTTCCATTAACAAAGTTCTAAATCATGTTGTGATTTGCCTACTGTTTCATTTACTCACTCTGAATGAATTTTTTGCAAGTTGCAATGCAATACGGAAATAATATACACTTTTCCATTATACCAAAAATCTAAATCATGTTATGATTCCACTCTGGATTACATTTTTTTGCTGTACTGTTTCATTCATGAAACGATGAATCGATGAATTTTTGCAAGTTGCATTGCCATTTACGGAAAAAGTTCTAAACAAAGATCTAAATCATGTTATGACTCCACTCTGGATTACATTTTTTTGCTGTACTGTTTCATTCACTCATTCTGAATGAATTTTTGCAAGTTGCATTGCAATACGGAAATAATATTACACTTTTCCATTATACCAAAAATCTAAATCATGTTGTGATTTGCCTACTGTTTCATTTACTCACTCTGAATGAATTTTTGCAAGTTGCAATACGGAAATAATATTACACTTTTCCATTAACAAAGTTCTAAATCATGTTGTGATTTGCCTACTGTTTCATTTACTCACTCTGAATGAATTTTTGCAAGTTGCAATGCAATACGGAAATAATATTACACTTTTCCATTATACAAAAATCTAAATCATGTTATGATTCCACTCTGGATTACATTTTTTTGCTGTACTGTTTCATTCATGAAACGATGAATCGATTAATTTTTGCAAGTTGCATTGCAATACGGAAATAATTTTACACTTTTCCATTAACAAAGTTCTAAATCATGTTGTGATTTGCCTACTGTTTCATTTACTCACTCTGAATGAATTTTTGCAAGTTGCAATACGGAAATAATATTACACTTTTCCATTAACAAAGTTCTAAATCATGTTGTGATTTGCCTACTGTTTCATTTACTCACTCTGAATGAATTTTTGCAAGTTGCAATGCAATACGGAAATAATATTACACTTTTCCATTATACCAAAATCTAAATCATGTTATGATTCCACTCTGGATTACATTTTTTTGCTGTACTGTTTCATTCATGAAACGATGAATCGATGAATTTTTGCAAGTTGCATTGCAATACGGAAATAATATTACACTTTTCCATTAACAAAGTTCTAAATCATGTTGTGATTACATTTTTTTGCTGTACTGTTTCATTCACTCACTCTGAATGAATTTTTGCAAGTTGCATTGCAATACGGAAATAATATTACACTTTTCCATTAACAAAGTTCTAAATCATGTTGTGATTTGCCTACTGTTTCATTTACTCACTCTGAATGAATTTTTGCAAGTTGCAATGCAATACGGAAATAATATTACACTTTTCCATTATACCAAAAATCTAAATCATGTTATGATTCCACTCTGGATTACATTTTTTTGCTGTACTGTTTCATTCATGAAACGATGAATCGATGAATTTTTGCAAGTTGCATTGCAATTACGGAAAAAGTTCTAAACAAAGATCTAAATCATGTTATGACTCCACTCTGGATTACATTTTTTTGCTGTACTGTTTCATTCACTCACTCTGAATGAATTTTTGCAAGTTGCATTGCAATACGGAAATAATATTACACTTTTCCATTAACAAAGTTCTAAATCATGTTGTGATTCACCCACTGGATTACATTTTTTTGCTGTACTGTTTCATTCACTCACTCTGAATGAATTTTTGCAAGTTGCATTGCAATACGGAAATAATATTACACTTTTCCATTACCAAAGATCTAAATCATGTTATGATTCCACTCTGGATTACATTTTTTTGCTGTACTGTTTCATTAATCGAAACGATGAATCGCTGAATTTTTGCAAGGTGCATGCAATACGGAAACTAATATCACACTTTTCCATTAACAAAGTTCTAAATCATGTTGTGATTCACCCAATGGATTACATTTTTTGTGTACTGTTTCATCACTCACTCTGAATGAATTTTTGCAAGTTGCATTGCAATACGGAAATAATATTACCCTTTTCCATTATACCAAAAATCTAAATCATGTTATGATTCTACTCTGGATTACATTTTTTTGCTGTACTGTTTCATTCATGAAACGATGAATCGATGAATTTTTGCAAGTTGCTTGCAATTACGGAAAAAGTTCAACCAAAGATCTAAATCATGTTATGACTCCACTCTGGATTACATTTTTTTTGCCTGTACTGTTTCATTCATGAAACGATGAATCGCTGAATTTTTGCAAGGTTACATTGCAATACGGAAATAATATTACACTTTTCCATTAACAAAGTTCTAAATCATGTTGTGATTCACCCACTGGATTACATTTTTTTTTGCTGTACTGTTTTCATTCACTCACTCTGATGAATTTTTGCAAGTTGCATTGCATACGGAAATAATATTACACTTTTCCATTACCAAAGTTCTAAATCCAGTTGTGATTTGCCTACTGTTTTCATTACTCAACTCTGAATGAAATTTTTGCAAGTTGTGCAATACGGAAATAATATTACACTTTCCATTAACAAAGTTCTAATCATGTTGTGAGTCTGCCTACTGTTTCATTACTCACTCTGAATGAATTTTTGCAAGTTGCAATGCAATACGGAAATAATATTACACTTTTCCATTATACCAAAAATCTAAATCATGTTATGATTCCACTCTGGATTACATTTTTTTGCTGTACTGTTTCATTCATGAAACGATGAATCGATGAATTTTTGCAAGTTGCATTGCAATTACGGAAAAAGTTCTAAACAAAGATCTAAATCATGTTATGACTCCACTCTGGATTACATTTTTTTGCTGTACTGTTTCATTCACTCATTCTGAATGAATTTTTGCAAGTTGCATTGCAATACGGAAATAATATTACACTTTTCCATTATACCAAAAATCTAAATCATGTTGTGATTTGCCTACTGTTTCATTTACTCACTCTGAATGAATTTTTGCAAGTTGCAATACGGAAATAATATTACACTTTTCCATTAACAAAGTTCTAAATCATGTTGTGATTTGCCTACTGTTTCATTTACTCACTCTGAATGAATTTTTGCAAGTTGCAATGCAATACGGAAATAATATTACACTTTTCCATTATACCAAAAATCTAAATCATGTTATGATTCCACTCTGGATTACATTTTTTTGCTGTACTGTTTCATTCATGAAACGATGAATCGATTAATTTTTGCAAGTTGCATTGCAATACGGAAATAATTTTACACTTTTCCATTAACAAAGTTCTAAATCATGTTGTGATTTGCCTACTGTTTCATTTACTCACTCTGAATGAATTTTTGCAAGTTGCAATGCAATACGGAAATAATATTACACTTTTCCATTATACCAAAAATCTAAATCATGTTATGATTCCACTCTGGATTACATTTTTTTGCTGTACTGTTTCATTCATGAAACGATGAATCGATGAATTTTTGCAAGTTGCATTGCAATACGGAAATAATATTACACTTTTCCATTAACAAAGTTCTAAATCATGTTGTGATTACATTTTTTTGCTGTACTGTTTCATTCACTCACTCTGAATGAATTTTTGCAAGTTGCATTGCAATACGGAAATAATATTACACTTTTCCATTAACAAAGTTCTAAATCATGTTGTGATTTGCCTACTGTTTCATTTACTCACTCTGAATGAATTTTTGCAAGTTGCAATGCAATACGGAAATAATATTACACTTTTCCATTATACCAAAAATCTAAATCATGTTATGATTCCACTCTGGATTACATTTTTTTGCTGTACTGTTTCATTCATGAAACGATGAATCGATGAATTTTTGCAAGTTGCATTGCAATACGGAAAAAGTTCTAAACAAAGATCTAAATCATGTTATGACTCCACTCTGGATTACATTTTTTTGCTGTACTGTTTCATTCACTCACTCTGAATGAATTTTTGCAAGTTGCATTGCAATACGGAAATAATATTACACTTTTCCATTAACAAAGTTCTAAATCATGTTGTGATTCACCCACTGGATTACATTTTTTGCTGTACTGTTTCATTCACTCACTCTGAATGAATTTTTGCAAGTTGCATTGCAATACGGAAATAATATTACACTTTTCCATTACCAAAGATCTAAATCATGTTATGATTCCACTCTGGATTACATTTTTTTGCTGTACTGTTTCATTCATGAAACGATGAATCGATTAATTTTTGCAAGTTGCATTGCAATACGGAAATAATTTTACACTTTTCCATTAACAAAGTTCTAAATCATGTTGTGATTTGCCTACTGTTTCATTTACTCACTCTGAATGAATTTTTGCAAGTTGCAATACGGAAATAATATTACACTTTTCCATTATACCAAAAATCTAAATCATGTTATGATTCCACTCTGGATTACATTTTTTTGCTGTACTGTTTCATTCATGAAACGATGAATCGATGAATTTTTGCAAGTTGCATTGCAATTACGGAAAAAGTTCTAAACAAAGATCTAAATCATGTTATGACTCCACTCTGGATTACATTTTTTTGCTGTACTGTTTCATTCACTCACTCTGAATGAATTTTTGCAAGTTGCATTGCAATACGGAAATAATATTACACTTTTCCATTAACAAAGTTCTAAATCATGTTGTGATTCACCCACTGGATTACATTTTTTTGCTGTACTGTTTCATTCACTCACTCTGAATGAATTTTTGCAAGTTGCATTGCAATACGGAAATAATATTACACTTTTCCATTACCAAAGATCTAAATCATGTTATGATTCCACTCTGGATTACATTTTTTTGCTGTACTGTTTCATTCACTCACTACTGAATGAATTTTTGCAAGTTGCATTGCAATACGGAAATAATATTACACTTTTTCCATTAACAAAGTTCTAAATCATGTTGTGATTTGCCTACTGTTTCATTTACTCACTCTGAACGAATTTTTACAAGTTCAATGCAATACGGAACTAATATTACACTTTTCCATTATACCAAAAATCTAAATCATGTTATGATTCCACTCTGGATTACATTTTTTTTTGCTGTACTGTTTCATTCATGAAAACGATGAATCGATGAATTTTTGCAAGTGCATTGCAATTACGGAAAAAGTTCTAAACAAAGATCTAAATCATGTTATGACTCCACTCTGGATTACATTTTTTTGCTGTACTGTTTCATTCACTCACTCTGAATGAATTTTTTGCAAGTTGCATTGCAATACGGAAATAATATTACACTTTTCCATTAACAAAGTTCTAAATCATGTTGTGATTCACCCAAGGATTACATTTTTTTGCTGTACTGTTTTCATTCACTCACTCTGAATGAATTTTTGCAAGTTGCATTGCAATACGGGAAATAATATTACACTTTTCCATTACCAAAGATCTAAATCATGTTATGATTCCACTCTGGATTACATTTTTTTTGCTGTACTGTTTCATTCATTGAAACGATGAATCGATTAATTTTTGCAAGTTGCATTGCAATACGGAAATAATTTACACTTTCCATTAACAAAGTTCTAAATCATGTTGTGATTTCGCCTACTGTTTCATTTTACTCATCTGATGAATTTTTGCAAGTTGCAATACGGAAATAATATTACACTTTTCCATTAACCAAAAATCTAACTCATGTTATGACTCCACTCTGGATTACACTTTTTTGCTGTACTGTTTCATTCATGAAACGATTGAATCGATGAATTTTTGCAAGTTGCATTGCTATTACGGAAAAAGTTCTAAACAAAGATCTAAATCATGTTATGACTACCACTCTGGATTTAACATTTTTTTTGCCTGTAATGTTTCATTCATGAAACGATGAATCGCTGAATTTTTGCAAGTTGCATTGCAATACGGAAATAATATTACACTTTTCCATTAACAAAGTTCTAAATCATGTTGTGATTCACCCACTGGATTACATTTTTTTGCTGTACTGTTTCATTCACTCACTCTGAATGAATTTTTGCAAGTTGCATTGCAATACGGAAATAATATTACACTTTTCCATTATACCAAAAATCTAAATCATGTTATGATTCTACTCTGGATTACATTTTTTTGCTGTACTGTTTCATTCATGAAACGATGAATCGATGAATTTTTGCAAGTTGCATTGCAATACGGAAATAATATTACACTTTTCCATTAACAAAGTTCTAAATCATGTTGTGATTTGCCTACTGTTTCATTTACTCACTCTGAATGAATTTTTGCAAGTTGCAATGCAATACGGAAATAATATTACACTTTTCCATTATACCAAAAATCTAAATCATGTTATGATTCCACTCTGGATTACATTTTTTTGCTGTACTGTTTCATTCATGAAACGATGAATCGATGAATTTTTGCAAGTTGCATTGCAATTACGGAAAAAGTTCTAAACAAAGATCTAAATCATGTTATGACTCCACTCTGGATTACATTTTTTTGCTGTACTGTTTCATTCACTCATTCTGAATGAATTTTTGCAAGTTGCATTGCAATACGGAAATAATATTACACTTTTCCATTATACAAAAATCTAAATCATGTTGTGATTTGCCTACTGTTTCATTTACTCACTCTGAATGAATTTTTGCAAGTTGCAATACGGAAATAATATTACACTTTTCCATTAACAAAGTTCTAAATCATGTTGTGATTTGCCTACTGTTTCATTTACTCACTCTGAATGAATTTTTGCAAGTTGCAATGCAATACGGAAATAATATTACACTTTTCCATTATACCAAAAATCTAAATCATGTTATGATTCCACTCTGGATTACATTTTTTTGCTGTACTGTTTCATTCATGAAACGATGAATCGATTAATTTTTGCAAGTTGCATTGCAATACGGAAATAATTTTACACTTTTCCATTAACAAAGTTCTAAATCATGTTGTGATTTGCCTACTGTTTCATTTACTCACTCTGAATGAATTTTTGCAAGTTGCAATACGGAAATAATATTACACTTTTCCATTAACAAAGTTCTAAATCATGTTGTGATTTGCCTACTGTTTCATTTACTCACTCTGAATGAATTTTTGCAAGTTGCAATGCAATACGGAAATAATATTACACTTTTCCATTATACCAAAAATCTAAATCATGTTATGATTCCACTCTGGATTACATTTTTTTGCTGTACTGTTTCATTCATGAAACGATGAATCGATGAATTTTTGCAAGTTGCATTGCAATACGGAAATAATATTACACTTTTCCATTAACAAAGTTCTAAATCATGTTGTGATTACATTTTTTGCTGTACTGTTTCATTCACTCACTCTGAATGAATTTTTGCAAGTTGCATTGCAATACGGAAATAATATTACACTTTTCCATTAACAAAGTTCTAAATCATGTTGTGATTTGCCTACTGTTTCATTTACTCACTCTGAATGAATTTTTGCAAGTTGCAATGCAATACGGAAATAATATTACACTTTTCCATTATACCAAAAATCTAAATCATGTTATGATTCCACTCTGGATTACATTTTTTTGCTGTACTGTTTCATTCATGAAACGATGAATCGATGAATTTTTGCAAGTTGCATTGCAATTACGGAAAAAGTTCTAAACAAAGATCTAAATCTGTTATGACTCCACTCTGGATTACATTTTTTGCTGTACTGTTTCATTCACTCACTCTGAATGAATTTTGCAAGTTGCATTGCATACGGAAATAATATTACACTTTTCCATTAACAAAGTTCTAAATCATGTTGTGATTCACCCACTGGATTACATTTTTTTGCTGTACTGTTTCATTCACTCACTCTGAATGAATTTTTGCAAGTTGCATTGCAATACGGAAAATAATATTACACTTTTCCATTACCAAAGATCTAAATCATGTTATGAGTCCACTCTGGATTACATTTTTTTGCTGTACTGTTTCATTCATGAAACGATGAATCGATTAATTTTTGCAAGTTGCATTGCATACGGAAATAATTTTACACTTTTTCCATTAACAAAGTCTAAATCATGTTGTGATTTGCCTACTGTTTCATTTACTCACTCTGAATGAATTTTTGCAAGTTGCAATACGGAAATAATATTACACTTTTCCATTATACCAAAAATCTAAATCATGTTATGATTCCACTCTGGATTACATTTTTTGCTGTACTGTTTCATTCATGAAACGATGAATCGATGAATTTTTGCAAGTTGCATTGCAATTACGGAAAAGTTCTAAACAAAGATCTAAATCATGTTATGACTCCACTCTGGATTACATTTTTTTGCTGTACTGTTTCATTCATGAAACGATGAATCGCTGAATTTTTGCAAGTTGCATTGCCATACGGAAATAATATCACACTTTTCCATTAACAAAGTTCTAAATCATGTTGTGATTCACCCACTGGATTACATTTTTTTGCTGTACTGTTTCATTCACTCACTCTGAATGAATTTTTGCAAGTTGCATTGCAATACGGAAATAATATTACACTTTTCCATTATACCAAAAATCTAAATCATGTTATGATTCTACTCTGGATTACATTTTTTTGCTGTACTGTTTCATTCATGAACGATAACTCGATGAATTTTGCAAGTTGCATTGCAATACGGAAATAATATTACACTTTTCCATTAACAAAGTTCTAAATCATGTTGTGATTTGCCTACTGTTTCATTTACTCACTCTGAATGAATTTTTGCAAGTTGCAATGCAATACGGAAATAATATTACACTTTTCCATTATACCAAAAATCTAAATCATGTTATGATTCCACTCTGGATTACATTTTTTTGCTGTACTGTTTCATTCATGAAACGATGAATCGATGAATTTTTGCAAGTTGCATTGCAATTACGGAAAAAGTTCTAAACAAAGATCTAAATCATGTTATGACTCCACTCTGGATTACATTTTTTTGCTGTACTGTTTCATTCACTCATTCTGAATGAATTTTTGCAAGTTGCATTGCAATACGGAAATAATATTACACTTTTCCATTATACCAAAAATCTAAATCATGTTGTGATTTGCCTACTGTTTCATTTACTCACTCTGAATGAATTTTTGCAAGTTGCAATACGGAAATAATATTACACTTTTCCATTAACAAAGTTCTAAATCATGTTGTGATTTGCCTACTGTTTCATTTACTCACTCTGAATGAATTTTTGCAAGTTGCAATGCAATACGGAAATAATATTACACTTTTCCATTATACCAAAAATCTAAATCATGTTATGATTCCACTCTGGATTACATTTTTTTGCTGTACTGTTTCATTCATGAAACGATGAATCGATTAATTTTTGCAAGTTGCATTGCAATACGGAAATAATTTTACACTTTTCCATTAACAAAGTTCTAAATCATGTTGTGATTTGCCTACTGTTTCATTTACTCACTCTGAATGAATTTTTGCAAGTTGCAATACGGAAATAATATTACACTTTTCCATTAACAAAGTTCTAAATCATGTTGTGATTTGCCTACTGTTTCATTTACTCACTCTGAATGAATTTTTGCAAGTTGCATTGCAATACGGAAATAATATTACACTTTTCCATTAACAAAGTTCTAAATCATGTTGTGATTTGCCTACTGTTTCATTTACTCACTCTGAATGAATTTTTGCAAGTTGCAATGCAATACGGAAATAATATTACACTTTTCCATTATACCAAAAATCTAAATCATGTTGTGATTTGCCTACTGTTTCATTTACTCACTCTGAATGAATTTTTGCAAGTTGCAATGCAATACGGAAATAATATTACACTTTTCCATTATACCAAAAATCTAAATCATGTTATGATTCCACTCTGGATTACATTTTTTTGCTGTACTGTTTCATTCATGAAATGATGATCGATGAATTTTTGCAAAGTTGCATTGCAATACGAAATAATATTACACTTTTCATTAACAAAGTTCTAAATCATGTTGTGATTACATTTTTTTTTGCTGTACTGTTTCATTCACTCACTCTGAATGAATTTTTGCAAGTTGCATTGCAATACGGAAACTAATATTACACTTTTCCATTAACAAAGTTCTAAATCATGTTGTGATTTGCCTACTGTTTCATTACTCACTCTGAATGAAATTTTGCAAGTTGCATGCAATACGGAAATAATATTACACTTTTCCATTATACCAAAAATCTAAATCATGTTATGATTCCACTCTGGATTACATTTTTTTTGCTGTACTGTTTTCATTCATGAAACGATGAATCGATGAATTTTTGCAAGTTGCATTGCAATTACGGAAAAAAGTTCTAAACAAAGATCTAAATCCATGTTATGACTCCACTCTGGATTACATTTTTTTGCTGTACTGTTGTCATTCATGAAACGATGAATCGCTGAATTTTTGCAAGTTACATTGCAATACGGAAATAATATTACACTTTCCATTAACAAAGTTCTAAATCATGTGTGATTCACCCATCTGGATTACATTTTTTTGCTGTACTGTTTCATTCACTCACTCTGAATGAATTTTTGCAAGTTGCCATTGCAATACGGAAATAATATTACACTTTTCCATTACCAAAGATTCTAAATCATGTTATGATTCCTACTCTGGATTACATTTTGCTGTACTGTTTCAATTCATGAACGATGAATCGATTAATTTGTGCAAGTTGCATGCATACGGAAATAATTATTACCTTTTCCATTAACAAAGTTCTAAATCATGTTGTGATTTGCCTACTGTTTCATTTACTCACTCTGAATGAATTTTTTGCAAGTTGCATGCAATACGGAAATAATATTACACTTTTACATTATACCAAAAATCTAAATCATGTTATGATTCCACTCTGGATTACATTTTTTGCTGTACTGTTTCATTCATGAAACGATGAATCGATGAATTTTTGCAAGTTGCATTGCAATTACGGAAAAAGTTCTAAACAAAGATCTAAATCATGTTATGACTCCACTCTGGATTACATTTTTTTGCTGTACTGTTTCATTCATGAAACGGATGAATCGCTGAATTTTTTGCAAGTTGCATTGGCAATACGGAAATAATATTACACTTTCCATGAACAAAAGTTCTAAATCAGGTTGTGATTCACCCACTGGATACATTTTTTTTTTTGCTGTACTGTTTCATTCACTCACTCTGAATGAATTTTTGCAAGTTGCATTGCAATACGGAAATAATATTACACTTTTCCCTTATACCCAAAAATCTCAATCATGTTATGATTCTACTCTGGATTACATTTTTTTGCTGTAATGTTTCATTCATGAAACGATGAATCGATGAATTTTTGCAAGTGCATTGCAATACGGAAATAATATTACACTTTTCCATTAAACAAAGTTCTAAATCATGTTTGTGATTTGCTACTGTTTCATTTACTCACTCTGAATGAATTTTTGCAAGTTGCAATGCAATACGGAATAATATTACACTTTTCCATTATACCAAAAATCTAAATCATGTTATGATTCCACTCTGGATTACATTTTTTTGCTGTACTGTTTCATTCATGAAACGATGAATCGATGAATTTTTGCAAGTTGCATTGCAATTACGGAAAAGTTCTAAACAAAGATCTAAATCATGTTATGACTCCACTCTGGATTACATTTTTTTTGCTGTACTGTTTTCATTCACTCATTCTGAATGAATTTTTGCAAGTTGCATTGCAATACGGAAATAATATTACACTTTTCCATTATACCAAAAATCTAAATCATGTTATGATTCCACTCTGGATTACATTTTTTTCTGTACTGTTTCATTCATGAAACGATGAATCGATTAATTTTTGCAAGTTGCATTGCAATACGGAAATACTATTACACTTTTCCATTAACAAAGTTCTAAATCATGTTGTGATTTGCCTACTGTTTCATTTACTCACTCTGAATGAATTTTTGCAAGTTGCAATGCAATACGGAAATAATATTACACTTTTCCATTATACCAAAAATCTAAATCATGTTATGATTCCACTCTGGATTACATTTTTTTGCTGTACTGTTTCATTCATGAAACGATGAATCGCTGAATTTTTGCAAGTTGCATTGCAATACGGAAATAATATTACACTTTTCCATTAACAAAGTTCTAAATCATGTTGTGATTACATTTTTTTGCTGTTACTGTTTCATTCACTCACTCTGAATGAATTTTTGCAAGTTGCATTGCAATACGGAAATAATATTACACTTTTCCATTAACAAAGTTCTAAATCATGTTGTGATTTGCCTACTGTTTCATTTACTCACTCTGAATGAATTTTTGCAAGTTGCAATGCAATACGGAAATAATATTACACTTTCCATATATACCAAAAATCTAAATCATGTTATGATTCCACTCTGGATTACATTTTTTTGCTGTACTGTTTCATTCATGCAACGATGAATCGATTGAATTTTGCAAGTTGCATTGCAATACGGAAATAATATTACACTTTTCCATTAACAAAGTTCTAAATCATGTTGTGATTACATTTTTTTTGCTATGTACTGTTTCATTCACGCACTCTGAATGAATTTTTGCAAGTTGCATTGCCATACGGAAAATAATATTACACTTTTCCATTAACAAAGTTCTAAATCATGTTGTGATTGCCTACGTTTCATTTTACTCACTCTGAATGAATTTTTGCAAGTTGCAATGCAATTTACGGAAATAATATTACACTTTTCCATTATACCAAAAAATCTAAATCATGTTATGATTCCACTCTGGATTACATTTTTTTGCTGTACTGTTCATCATGAAACGATGAATCGATGAATTTTTGCAAGTTGCATTGCCAATTACGGAAAAAAGTTCTAAACAAAGATCTAAATCATGTTATGACTCCACTCTGGATTACATTTTTTTTGCTGTACTGCTTTCATTCACTCACTATGAATCGATATTTTTGCAAGTTGCATTGCAATAACGGAAATAATATTACACTTTTTCCATTAACAAAGTTCTAAATCATGTTGTGATTCACCCACTGGATTACATTTTTTTGCTGTACTGTTTCATTCACTCACTCTGAATATGAATTTTTGCAAGTTGCATTGCAATACGGAAATAATATTACACTTTTCCATTACCAAAGATCTAAATCATGTTGTGATTCACTCTGGATTACATTTTTTTGCTGTACTGTTTCATTCATGAAACGATGAATCGATTAATTTTTGCAAGTTGATTGCAATACGGAAATAATTTTACACTTTTCCATTACAAAGTTCTCTAAATCATGTTGTGATTTGCCTACTGTTCATTTACTCACTTCTGAATGAATTTTTGCAAGTTGCAATACGGAAATAATATTACACTTTTCCATTATACCAAAAATCTAAATCATGTTATGATTCCACCTCTGGATTACATTTTTTTTGCTGTACTGTTTCATTCATGAAACGATGAATCGATGAATTTTTGCAAGTTGCATTGCAATTACGGAAAAAGTGTCTAAACAAAGATCTAAATCATGTTATGACTCCACTCTGATTGACATTTTTTTTGTCTGTACTGTTTCATTCATGAAACGATGAATGAATTTTTGCAAGTTGCATTGCAATACGAAATAATATTACACTTTTCCATTATACCAAAATCTAAATCATGTTGTGATTTGCCTACTGTTTCATTTACTCACTCTGAATGAATTTTTGCAAGTTGCAATACGGAAATAATATTACACTTTTCCATTAACAAAGTTCTAAATCATGTTGTGATTTGCCTACTGTTTCATTTACTCACTCTGAATGAATTTTTGCAAGTTGCAATGCAATACGGAAATAATATTACACTTTTCCATTATTCCAAAAATCTAAATCATGTTATGATTCCACTCTGGATTACATTTTTTTGCTGTACTGTTTCATTCATGAAACGATGAATCGATTAATTTTTGCAAGTTGCATTGCAATACGGAAATAATTTTACACTTTTCCATTAACAAAGTTCTAAATCATGTTGTGATTTGCCTACTGTTTCATTTACTCACTCTGAATGAATTTTTGCAAGTTGCAATACGGAAATAATATTACACTTTTCCATTAACAAAGTTCTAAATCATGTTGTGATTTGCCTACTGTTTCATTTACTCACTCTGAATGAATTTTTGCAAGTTGCAATGCAATACGGAAATAATATTACACTTTTCCATTATACCAAAAATCTAAATCATGTTATGATTCCACTCTGGATTACATTTTTTTGCTGTACTGTTTCATTCATGAAACGATGAATCGATGAATTTTTGCAAGTTGCATTGCAATACGGAAATAATATTACACTTTTCCATTAACAAAGTTCTAAATCATGTTGTGATTACATTTTTTTGCTGTACTGTTTCATTCACTCACTCTGAATGAATTTTTGCAAGTTGCATTGCAATACGGAAATAATATTACACTTTTCCATTAACAAAGTTCTAAATCATGTTGTGATTTGCCTACTGTTTCATTTACTCACTCTGAATGAATTTTTGCAAGTTGCAATGCAATACGGAAATAATATTACACTTTTCCATTATACCAAAAATCTAAATCATGTTATGATTCCACTCTGGATTACATTTTTTTGCTGTACTGTTTCATTCATGAAACGATGAATCGATTAATTTTTGCAAGTTGCATTGCAATACGGAAATAATTTTACACTTTTCCATTAACAAAGTTCTAAATCATGTTGTGATTTGCCTACTGTTTCATTTACTCACTCTGAATGAATTTTTGCAAGTTGCAATACGGAAATAATATTACACTTTTCCATTAACAAAGTTCTAAATCATGTTGTGATTTGCCTACTGTTTCATTTACTCACTCTGAATGAATTTTTGCAAGTTGCAATGCAATACGGAAATAATATTACACTTTTCCATTATACCAAAAATCTAAATCATGTTATGATTCCACTCTGGATTACATTTTTTTGCTGTACTGTTTCATTCATGAAACGATGAATCGATGAATTTTTGCAAGTTGCATTGCAATACGGAAATAATATTACACTTTTCCATTAACAAAGTTCTAAATCATGTTGTGATTACATTTTTGCTGTACTGTTTCATTCACTCACTCTGAATGAATTTTTGCAAGTTGCATTGCAATACGGAAATAATATTACACTTTTCCATTAACAAAGTTCTAAATCATGTTGTGATTTGCCTACTGTTTCATTTACTCACTCTGAATGAATTTTTGCAAGTTGCAATGCAATACGGAAATAATATTACACTTTTCCATTATACCAAAAATCTAAATCATGTTATGATTCCACTCTGGATTACATTTTTTTGCTGTACTGTTTCATTCATGAAACGATGAATCGATGAATTTTTGCAAGTTGCATTGCAATTACGGAAAAAGTTCTAAACAAAGATCTAAATCATGTTATGACTCCACTCTGGATTACATTTTTTTGCTGTACTGTTTCATTCACTCACTCTGAATGAATTTTTGCAAGTTGCATTGCAATACGGAAATAATATTACACTTTTCCATTAACAAAGTTCTAAATCATGTTGTGATTCACCCACTGGATTACATTTTTTTGCTGTACTGTTTCATTCACTCACTCTGAATGAATTTTTGCAAGTTGCATTGCAATACGGAAATAATATTACACTTTTCCATTACCAAAGATCTAAATCATGTTATGATTCCACTCTGGATTACATTTTTTTGCTGTACTGTTTCATTCATGAAACGATGAATCGATTAATTTTTGCAAGTTGCATTGCAATACGGAAATAATTTTACACTTTTCCATTAACAAAGTTCTAAATCATGTTGTGATTTGCCTACTGTTTCATTTACTCACTCTGAATGAATTTTTGCAAGTTGCAATACGGAAATAATATTACACTTTTCCATTATACCAAAAATCTAAATCATGTTATGATTCCACTCTGGATTACATTTTTTTGCTGTACTGTTTCATTCATGAAACGATGAATCGATGAATTTTTGCAAGTTGCATTGCAATTACGGAAAAAGTTCTAAACAAAGATCTAAATCATGTTATGACTCCACTCTGGATTACATTTTTTTGCTGTACTGTTTCATTCATGAAACGATGAATCGCTGAATTTTTGCAAGTTGCATTGCAATACGGAAATAATATTACACTTTTCCATTAACAAAGTTCTAAATCATGTTGTGATTCACCCACTGGATTACATTTTTTTGCTGTACTGTTTCATTCACTCACTCTGAATGAATTTTTGCAAGTTGCATTGCAATACGGAAATAATATTACACTTTTCCATTATACCAAAAATCTAAATCATGTTATGATTCTACTCTGGATTACATTTTTTTGCTGTACTGTTTCATTCATGAAACGATGAATCGATGAATTTTTGCAAGTTGCATTGCAATACGGAAATAATATTACACTTTTCCATTAACAAAGTTCTAAATCATGTTGTGATTTGCCTACTGTTTCATTTACTCACTCTGAATGAATTTTTGCAAGTTGCAATGCAATACGGAAATAATATTACACTTTTCCATTATACCAAAAATCTAAATCATGTTATGATTCCACTCTGGATTACATTTTTTTGCTGTACTGTTTCATTCATGAAACGATGAATCGATGAATTTTGCAAGTTGCATTGCAATTACGGAAAAGTTCTAAACAAAGATCTAATCATGTTATGACTCCACTCTGGATTACATTTTTTTGCTGTACTGTTTAATTCTGTGAAACGTATGAATCGCTGAATTTTTGCAAGTTGCATTGCAATACGGAAATTAATATTTACACTTTCCATTATACCAAAAATCTAAATCATTGTTGTGATTTGCCTACTGTTTCATTTACTCACTCTGAATGATTTTTGCAAGTTGCAATACGGAAATAATATTACACTTTTCCATTAACAAAGTTCTAAATCATGTTGTGATTTGCCTACTGTTTCATTTACTCACTCTGAATGAATTTTTGCAAGTTGCAATGCAATACAGGAAAATAATATTACACTTTTCCATTAGTACCAAAAATCTAAATCATGTTATGATTCCACTCTGGATTACATTTTTTTGCTGTACTGTTTCATTCATGAAACGATGAATCGATTAATTTTTGCAAGTTGCATTGCAATACGGAAATAATTTTACACTTTTCCATTAACAAAGTTCTAAATCATGTTGTGATTTGCCTACTGTTTCATTTACTCACTCTGAATGAATTTTTGCAAGTTGCAATACGGAAATAATATTACACTTTTCCATTAACAAAGTTCTAAATCATGTTGTGATTTGCCTACTGTTTCATTTACTCACTCTGAATGAATTTTTGCAAGTTGCATTGCAATACGGAAATAATATTACACTTTTCCATTAACAAAGTTCTAAATCATGTTGTGATTTGCCTACTGTTTCATTTACTCACTCTGAATGAATTTTTGCAAGTTGCAATGCAATACGGAAATAATATTACACTTTTCCATTATACCAAAAATCTAAATCATGTTGTGATTTGCCTACTGTTTCATTTACTCACTCTGAATGAATTTTTGCAAGTTGCAATGCAATACGGAAATAATATTACACTTTTCCATTATACCAAAATCTAAATCATGTTATGATTCCCACTCTGGATTACATTTTTTTGCTGTACTGTTTCATTCATGAAACGATGAATCGATTAATTTTTGCAAGTTGCATTGCAATACGGAAATAATATTACACTTTTCCATTAACAAAAGTTCTAAATCATTTGTGATTACATTTTTTGCTGTACTGTTTCATTCACTCACGTCTGAATGAATTTTTGCAAGTTGGCATTGCAATACGGAAATAATATTACACTTTTCCATTAAACAAAGTTCTAAATCATGTTGTGATTGCCTACTGTTTCATTTACTCACTCTGAATGAATTTTTGCAAGTTGCAATGCAATACGGAAATAATATTACACTTTTCCATTATACCAAAATCTAAATCATGTTATGATTCCACTCTGGATTACATTTTTTTTGCTGTACTGTTTCATTCATGAAACGATGAATCGATGAATTTTTGCAAGTTGCATTGCAATTACGGAAAAAGTTCTAAACAAAGATCTAAATCATGTTATGACTCCACTCTGGATTACATTTTTTGCTGTACTGTTTTCATTCACTCACTCTGAATGAATTTTTGCAAGTTGCATTGCAATACGGAAATAATATTACACTTTTCCATTAACAAAGTTCTAAATCATGTTGTGATTCACCCACTGGATTACATTTTTTTGCTGTACTGTTTCATTCACCTCACTCTGAATGAATTTTTGCAAGTTGCATTGCAATACGGAAATAATATTACACTTTTCCATTACCAAAGATCTAAATCATGTTATGATTCCACTCTGGATTACATTTTTTTGCTGTACTGTTTCATTCATGAAACGATGAATCGATAATTTTTGCAAGTTGCATTGCAATAACGGAAATAATTTTACACTTTTCCATTAACAAAGTTTCTAAATCATGTTGTGATTTGCCTACTGTTTCATTTACTCACTCGTGAATGAATTTTTGCAAGTTGCAATACGGAAATAATATTACACTTTTCCATTATACCAAAAATCTAAATCATGTTATGATTCCACTCTGGAATTACATTTTTTTGCTGTACTGTTTCATTCATGAAACGATGAATCGATGAATTTTTGCAAGGTTGCATTGCAAGTACGGAAAAAGGTTCTAAACAAAGATCTAAATCATGTTATGACTCCACTCTGGATTACATTTTTTTTGCTGTACTGTTTCATTCATGAAACGATGAATCGCTGAATTTTTGCAAGTTGCATTGCAATACGGAAATAATATCACACTTTTCCATTAACAAAAGTTCTAAATCATGTTGTGATTCACCCACTGGATTACATTTTTTTGCTGTACTGTTTCATTCACTCACTCTGAATGAATTTTTGCAAGTTGCATTGCAATACGGAAATAATATTACACTTTTCCATTATACCAAAAATCTAAATCATGTTATGATTCTACTCTGGATTACATTTTTTGCTGTACTGTTTCATTCATGAAAACGATGAATCGATGAATTTTTGCAAGTTGCATTGCAATTACTTAAATGATTACACTTTCCATTATACCAAAATCTAAATCATGTTATGATTCACTCTGGATTACTTTTTTGGCTGTACTGTTTCATTCATGAAACGATGAATCGATGAATTTTTGCAAGTTGCATTGCAATTACGGAAAAAGTTCTAAACAAAGATCTAAATCATGTTATGACTCCACTCTGGATTACAATTTTTTTGCTGTACTGTTTCATTCCCTCATTCTGATGAATTTTTGGCAAGTTGCATTGCAATACGGAAAATAATATTACACTTTTCCATTATACCAAAAATCTAAATCAATGTGTGTGATTTGCCTACTGTTTCATTTACTCACTCTGAATGAATTTTGCATAGTTGCATATACGGAAATAATATTACAACTTTTCCATTAACAAAGTTCTAAATCATGTTGTGATTGCCTACTGTTTCATTTCTCACGTCTGAATGAATTTTTGCAAGGTGCATATGCAATACGGAAATAATATTACACTTTTCCATTATACCAAAAATCTAAATCATGTTATGATTCCACTCTGGATTACATTTTTTTGCTGTACCTGTTTCATTCATGAAACGATCGAAATCGATTAATTTTTGCAAGTTGCATTGCGATACGGAAATAATTTTACACTTTTCCATTAACAAAGTTCTAACTCATGTGTGATTTGCCTACTGTTTCATTACTCACTCTGAAGAATTTTTGCAAGTTGCAATACGGAAATAATATTACACTTTTCCATTAACAAAGTTCTAAATCATGTTGTGATTTGCCTACTGTTTTCATTTACCACTCTGAATGAATTTTTGCAAGTTGCAATGCAATACTGGAAATAATATTACACTTTTCCATTATACCAAAAATCTAAATCATGTTATGCTTCCACTCTGGATTACATTTTTTTTGCTGTACCTGTTTCATTCATGAAACGATGAATCGATGAATTTTTGCAAGTTGCATTGCAATACGGAAATAATATACACTTTTCCCTTAACAAAGTTCTAAATCATGTTGTGATTACATTTTTTGCTGTTACTGTTTCATTCAACTCACTCTGAATGAATTTTTGCAAGTTGCATTGCAATACGGAAATAATATTACACTTTTCCATTAACAAAGTTCTAAATCATGTTGTGATTTGCCTACTGTTTCATTACCTCACTCTGAATGAATTTTTGCAAGTTTGCAATACGGAAATAATATTACACTTTTCCATTATACCAAAAATCTAAATCATGTTATGATTCCACTCTGGATTACATTTTTTTGCTTGTACTGTTTCATTCATGAAACGATGGAATCGATGAATTTTTGCAAGTTGCATTGCAATTACGGAAAAAGTTCTAAACAAAGATCTAAATCATGTTATGACTCCACTCTGGATTACATTTTTTTTGCTGTACTGTTTCATTCATGAAACGATGAATCGATGATTTTTGCAAGTTGCATTGCAATACGGAAATAATATTACACTTTTCCATTAACACAAAGTTCTAAATCATGTTTGTGATTCACCCACTGGATTACATTTTTTTTGCTGTACTGTTTCATTCACTCACTCTGAATGAATTTTTGCAAGTTGCATTGCAATACGGAAATAATATTACACTTTTCCATTATACCAAAAATCTAAATCATGTTATGATTCTACTCTGGATTACATTTTTTTTGCTGTACTGTTTCATTCATGAAACGATGAATCGATGAATTTTTGCAAGTTGCATTGCAATACGGAAATAATATTACACTTTTCCATTAACAAAGTTCTAAATCATGTTGTGATTTGCCTACTGTTTCATTTACTCACTCTGAATGAATTTTGCAAGTTGCAATGCAATACGGAAATAATATTACACTTTTCCATTATACCAAAAATCTAAATCATGTTATGATTCCACTCTGGATTACATTTTTTTTGCTGTACTGTTTCATTCATGAAACGATGAATCGATGAATTTTTGCAAGTTGCATTGCAATTACGGAAAAGTTCTAAACAAAGATCTAAATCATGTTATGACTCCACTCTGGATTACATTTTTTTGGCTGTACTGTTTCATTCACTCATTCTGAATGAATTTTGCAAGTTGCATTGCAATACGAAATAATATACACTTTTCCTATTATACCAAAAATCTAAATCATGTTGTGATTTGCCTACTGTTTCATTTACTCACTCTGAATGAATTTTGCAAGTTGCAATACGGAAATAATATTACACCTTTTCCATTAACAAAGTTCTAAATCATGTTGTGATTTGCCTACTGTTTCATTTACTCACTCTGAATGAATTTTTGCAAGTTGCAATGCAATACGGAAATAATATTACACTTTTCCATTATTACCAAAAATCTAAATCATGTTATGATTCCACTCTGGATTACATTTTTTTGCTGTACTGTTTCATTCATGAAACGATGAATCGATAATTTTTGCAAGTTGCATTGCAATACGGAAATAATTTTACACTTTTCCATTAACAAAGTTCTAAATCATGTTGTGATTTGCCTACTGTTTCATTACTCACTCTGAATGAATTTTTGCAAGTTGCAATACGGAAAATAATATTACACTTTTCCATTAACAAAGTTCTAAATCATGTTGTGATTTGCCTACTGTTTCATTTACTCACTCTGAATGAATTTTTGCAAGTTGCAATGCAATACGGAATAATATTACACTTTTCCATTATACCAAAATCTAAATCATGTTATGATTCCACTCTGGATTACATTTTTTTGCTGTACTGTTTCATTCATGAAACGATGAATCGATGAATTTTGCAAGTTGCATTGCAATACGGAAATAATATTACACTTTTCCATTAACAAAGTTCTAAATCATGTTGTGATTACATTTTTTTGCTGTACTGTTTCATTCACTCACTCTGAATGAATTTTGCAAGTTGCATTGCAATACGGAAATAATATTACACTTTTCCATTAACAAAGTTCTAAATCATGTTGTGATTTGCCTACTGTTTCATTTACTCACTCTGAATGAATTTTTGCAAGTTGCAATGCAATACGGAAATAATATTACACTTTTCCATTATACCAAAAATCTAAATCATGTTATGATTCCACTCTGGATTACATTTTTTTGCTGTACTGTTTCATTCATGAAACGATGAATCGCTGAATTTTTGCAAGTTGCATTGCAATACGGAAATAATATTACACTTTTCCATTAACAAAGTTCTAAATCATGTTGTGATTCACCCACTGGATTACATTTTTTTGCTGTACTGTTTCATTCACTCACTCTGAATGAATTTTTGCAAGTTGCATTGCAATACGGAAATAATATTACACTTTTCCATTACCAAAGTTCTAAATCATGTTGTGATTTGCCTACTGTTTCATTTACTCACTCTGAATGAATTTTTGCAAGTTGCAATACGGAAATAATATTACACTTTTCCATTACAAAGTTCTAAATCATGTTGTGATTTGCCTACTGTTTCATTTACTCACTCTGAATGAATTTTTGCAAGTTGCAATGCAATACGGAAATAATATTACACTTTTCCATTATACCAAAAATCTAAATCATGTTATGATTCCACTCTGGATTACATTTTTTTGCTGTACTGTTTCATTCATGAAACGATGAATCGATGAATTTTTGCAAGTTGCATTGCAATACGGAAATAATATTACACTTTTCCATTAACAAAGTTCTAAATCATGTTGTGATTTGCCTACTGTTTCATTTACTCACTCTGAATGAATTTTTGCAAGTTGCATTGCAATACGGAAATAATATTACACTTTTCCATATACAAAAATCTAAATCATGTTATGATTCTACTCTGGATTACATTTTTTTGCTGTACTGTTTCATTCATGAAACGATGAATCGATGAATTTTTGCAAGTTGCATTGCAATACGGAAATAATATTACACTTTTCCATTAACAAAGTTCTAAATCATGTTGTGATTTGCCTACTGTTTCATTTACTCACTCTGAATGAATTTTTGCAAGTTGCAATGCAATACGGAAATAATATTACACTTTTCCATTATACCAAAAATCTAAATCATGTTATGATTCCACTCTGGATTACATTTTTTTGCTGTACTGTTTCATTCATGAAACGATGAATCGATGAATTTTTGCAAGTTGCATTGCAATTACGGAAAAAGTTCTAAACAAAGATCTAAATCATGTTATGACTCCACTCTGGATTACATTTTTTTGCTGTACTGTTTCATTCATGAAACGATGAATCGCTGAATTTTTGCAAGTTACATTGCAATACGGAAATAATATTACACTTTTCCATTAACAAAGTTCTAAATCATGTTGTGATTCACCCACTGGATTACATTTTTTTGCTGTACTGTTTCATTCACTCACTCTGAATGAATTTTTGCAAGTTGCATTGCAATACGGAAATAATATTACACTTTTCCATTACCAAAGTTCTAAATCATGTTGTGATTTGCCTACTGTTTCATTTACTCACTCTGAATGAATTTTTGCAAGTTGCAATACGGAAATAATATTACACTTTTCCATTAACAAAGTTCTAAATCATGTTGTGATTTGCCTACTGTTTCATTTACTCACTCTGAATGAATTTTTGCAAGTTGCAATGCAATACGGAAATAATATTACACTTTTCCATTATACCAAAAATCTAAATCATGTTATGATTCCACTCTGGATTACATTTTTTTGCTGTACTGTTTCATTCATGAAACGATGAATCGATGAATTTTTGCAAGTTGCATTGCAATACGGAAATAATATTACACTTTTCCATTAACAAAGTTCTAAATCATGTTGTGATTCACCCACTGGATTACATTTTTTTGCTGTACTGTTTCATTCACTCACTCTGAATGAATTTTTGCAAGTTGCATTGCAATACGGAAATAATATTACACTTTTCCATTAACAAAGTTCTAAATCATGTTGTGATTTGCCTACTGTTTCATTTACTCACTCTGAATGAATTTTTGCAAGTTGCAATGCAATACGGAAATAATATTACACTTTTCCATTATACCAAAAATCTAAATCATGTTATGATTCCACTCTGGATTACATTTTTTTGCTGTACTGTTTCATTCATGAAACGATGAATCGATGAATTTTTGCAAGTTGCATTGCAATACGGAAATAATATTACACTTTTCCATTAACAAAGTTCTAAATCATGTTGTGATTTGCCTACTGTTTCATTTACTCACTCTGAATGAATTTTTGCAAGTTGCAATGCAATACGGAAATAATATTACACTTTTCCATTATACCAAAAATCTAAATCATGTTATGATTCCACTCTGGATTACATTTTTTTGCTGTACTGTTTCATTCATGAAACGATGAATCGATGAATTTTTGCAAGTTGCATTGCAATTACGGAAAAAGTTCTAAACAAAGATCTAAATCATGTTATGACTCCACTCTGGATTACATTTTTTTGCTGTACTGTTTCATTCACTCATTCTGAATGAATTTTTGCAAGTTGCATTGCAATACGGAAATAATATTACACTTTTCCATTATACCAAAAATCTAAATCATGTTGTGATTTGCCTACTGTTTCATTTACTCACTCTGAATGAATTTTTGCAAGTTGCAATACGGAAATAATATTACACTTTTCCATTAACAAAGTTCTAAATCATGTTGTGATTTGCCTACTGTTTCATTTACTCACTCTGAATGAATTTTTGCAAGTTGCAATGCAATACGGAAATAATATTACACTTTTCCATTATACCAAAAATCTAAATCATGTTATGATTCCACTCTGGATTACATTTTTTTGCTGTACTGTTTCATTCATGAAACGATGAATCGATGAATTTTTGCAAGTTGCATTGCAATACGGAAATAATTTTACACTTTTCCATTAACAAAGTTCTAAATCATGTTGTGATTTGCTGTACTGTTTCATTTACTCACTCTGAATGAATTTTTGCAAGTTGCAATACGGAAATAATATTACACTTTTCCATTAACAAAGTTCTAAATCATGTTGTGATTTGCCTACTGTTTCATTTACTCACTCTGAATGAATTTTTGCAAGTTGCATTGCAATACGGAAATAATATTACACTTTTCCATTAACAAAGTTCTAAATCATGTTGTGATTTGCTACTGTTTCATTTACTCACTCTGAATGAATTTTTGCAAGTTGCAATGCAATACGGAAATAATATTACACTTTTCCATTATACCAAAAATCTAAATCATGGTGTGATTTGCCTACTGTTTCATTTACTCACTCTGAATGAATTTTTGCAAGTTGCAATGCAATACGGAAATAATATTACACTTTTCCATTAACAAAAATCTAAATCATGTTATGATTCCACTCTGGATTACATTTTTTTGCTGTACTGTTTCATTCATGAAACGATGAATCGATAATTTTGCAAGTTGCATTGCAATACGGAAATAATATTACACTTTTCCATTAACAAAGTTCTAAATCATGTTGTGATTTGCCTACTGTTTCATTTACTCACTCTGAATGAATTTTTGCAAGTTGCATTGCAATACGGAAATAATATTACACTTTTGCCATTAACAAAGTTCTATAATCATGGTGTGGATTTGCCACTAACTGTTTCAATTTACTCACTCCTGAATGACTTTTTTACAAGTTTGCACTGCAATTACGGAAATAATATTACACTTTTCCATATATACCCAAAAATTCTAAATCATGTTTATGATTCCACTCTGCATTACATTTTTTTGCTCTGTACTGTTTCAGTCATGAAACGATGAATCGATGAATTTTTGCAAGTTGCATTGCAATTACGGAAAAAGTTCCTAAACAAAGATTCAAATCATGTGATGACTCCCACTCTGGATTACATTTTTTTGCTGTACTGTTTCATTCACCTCACATCTGAATGGAATTTTTGCAAGTTGCATTGCAAATACGGAAATAATAATTACACTTATTCCATTAACAAAGTTCTAAATCATGTTGGATTCACCCACTGGATTACATTTTTTTTGCGGTACTGTTTCATTCACTCACTCTGAATGAATTTTTGCAAGTTGCATTGCAATACGGAAATAATATTACACTTTTCCATTACCAAAGATCTAAATCATGTTATGATTCCACTCTGGCTACATTTTTTGCTGTACTGTTTCATTCATGAAACGATGAATCGATTAATTTTTAGCAAGTTGCATTGCAATACGGAAATAATTTTACACTTTCCATAACAAAGTTCTAAATCATGTTGTGATTTTGCCCCTACTGTTCATTTACTCACTCTGAATGAATTTTTGCAAGTTGCAATACGACAATATATTACACTTTTCCATTATACCAAAAATCTAAATCATGTTATGATTCCACTCTGGATTACATTTTTTGCTGTACTGTTTCATTCATGAAACGATGAATCGATGAATTTTTGCAAGTTGCATTGCAATTACGGAAAAAAGTTCTAAACAAAGATCTAAATCATGTATGACTCCACTCTGGATTACATTTTTGTGCTGTACTGTTTCATTCATGAAACGATGAATCGCTGAATTTTTGCAAGTTGCATTGCAATACGGAAATAATATTACACTTTTCCATTAACAAAGTTCTAAATCATGTTGTGATTCACCCACTGGATTACATTTTTTTGCTGTACTGTTTCATTCACTCACTCTGAATGAATTTTTGCAAGTTGCATTGCAATACGGAAATAATATTACACTTTTCCATTATACCAAAAATCTAAATCATGTTATGATTCTACTCTGGATTACATTTTTTGCTGTACTGTTTCATTCATGAAACGATGAATCGATGAATTTTTGCAAGTTGCAATGCAATACGGAAATAATATTACACTTTTCCATTATACCAAAAATCTAAATCATGTTATGATTCCACTCTGGATTACATTTTTTTGCTGTACTGTTTCATTCATGAAACGATGAATCGATGAATTTTTGCAAGTTGCATTGCAATACGGAAAAAGTTCTAAACAAAGATCTAAATCATGTTATGACTCCACTCTGGATTACATTTTTTTGCTGTACTGTTTCATTCACTCATTCTGAATGAATTTTTGCAAGTTGCATTGCAATACGGAAATAATATTACACTTTTCCATTATACCAAAAATCTAAATCATGTTGTGATTTGCCTACTGTTTCATTTACTCACTCTGAATGAATTTTTGCAAGTTGCAATACGGAAATAATATTACACTTTTCCATTAACAAAGTTCTAAATCATGTTGTGATTTGCCTACTGTTTCATTACTCACTCTGAATGATTTTTGCAAGTTGCAGTTGCAATGCAATACGGAAATAATATTACACTTTTCCATTATACCAAAAATCTAAATCATGTTATGATTCCACTCTGGATTACATTTTTTGCTGTACTGTTTCATTCATGAAACGATGAATCGATTAATTTTGCAAGTTGCATTGCAATACGGAAATAATTTTACACTTTTCCATTAACAAAGTTCTAAATCATGTTGTGATTTGCCTACTGTTTCATTTACTCACTCTGAATGAATTTTTGCAAGTTGCAATACGGAAATAATATTACACTTTTCCATTAACAAAGTTCTAAATCATGTTGTGATTTGCCTACTGTTTCATTTACTCACTCTGAATGAATTTTGCAAGTTGCAATGCAATACGGAAATAATATTACACTTTTCCATTATACAAAAATCTAAATCATGTTATGATTCCACTCTGGATTACATTTTTTTGCTGTACTGTTCATTCATGAAACGATGAATCGATGAATTTTTGCAAGTTGCATTGCAATACGGAAATAATATTACACTTTTCCATTAACAAAGTTCTAAATCATGTTGTGATTACATTTTTTTGCTGTACTGTTTCATTCACTCACTCTGAATGAATTTTTGCAAGTTGCATTGCAATACGGAAATAATATTACACTTTTCCATTAACAAAGTTCTAAATCATGTTGTGATTTTGCCTACTGTTTCATTTACTCACTCTGAATGAATTTTTGCAAGTTGCAATACGGAAATAATATTACACTTTTCCATTATACCAAAAATCTAATCATGTTATGATTCCACTCTGGATTACATTTTTTTGCTGTACTGTTTCATTCATGAAACGATGAATCGATGAAGTTTTGCAAGTTGCATTGCAATTACGGAAAAAGTTCTAAACAAAGATCTAAATCATGTTATGACTCCACTCTGTATTACATTTTTTGCTGTACTGTTTCATTCACTCACTCTGAATGAATTTTTGCAAGTTGCATTGCAATACGGAAATAATATCTACACTTTTCCATTAACAAAGTTCTAAATCATGTTGTGATTCACCCACGGATTACATTTTTTTGCTGTACTGTTTCGATTCACTCACTCTGAATGAATTTTTGCAAGTTGCATTGCAATACGGAAATAAATCTTACACTTTTCATTACCACAAGAATCTAAATCATGTTATGATTCACTCTGGATTACATTTTTTTGCTGTACTGTTTCATCATGAAACGATTGAATCGATTGAATTTTTGCAAGTTGCAATTGCAATACGGAAATAATATTACACTTTTCCATTAACAAAGTTCTAAATCATGTTGTGATTTGCCTACTGTTTCATTTACTCACTCTGAATGAATTTTTGCAAGTTGCAATGCAATACGGAAATAATATTACACTTTTCCATTATACCAAAAATCTAAATCATGTTATGATTCCACTCTGGATTACATTTTTTTGCTGTACTGTTTCATTCATGAAACGATGAATCGATGAATTTTTGCAAGTTGCATTGCAATTACGGAAAAAGTTCTAAACAAAGATCTAAATCATGTTATGACTCCACTCTGGATTACATTTTTTGCTGTACTGTTTCATTCACTCATTCTGAATGAATTTTGCAAGTTGCATTGCAATACGAAAATAATATTACACTTTTCCATATACCAAAAATCTAAATCATGTTGTGATTTGCCTACTGTTTCATACTCACTCTGAATGAATTTTTGCAAGTTGCATTGCAATACGGAAATAATATTACACTTTTCCATTAACAAAGTTCTAAATCATGTTGTGATTTGCCTACTGTTTCATTTACTCACTCTGAATGAATTTTTGCAAGTTGCAATGCAATACGGAAATAATATTACACTTTCCATTATACCAAAAATCTAAATCATGTTATGATTCCACTCTGGATTACATTTTTTTGCTGTACTGTTTCATTCATGAAACGATGAATCGATGAATTTTTGCAAGTTGCATTGCAATACGGAAATAATTTTACACTTTTCCATAACAAAGTTCTAAATCATGTTGTGATTGCCTACTGTTTCATTTACTCACTCTGAATGAATTTTTGCAAGTTGCAATACGGAAATAATATTACACTCTTTCCATTAACAAAGTTCTAAATCATGTTGTGATTGCCTACTGTTTCATTTACTCACTCTGAATGAATTTTTGCAAGTTGCAATGCAATACGGAAATAATATTACACTTTTCCATTATACCAAAATCTAAATCATGTTATGATTCCACTCTGGATTACATTTTTTTGCTGTACTGTTTCATTCATGAAACGATGAATCGATGAATTTTGCAAGTTGCATTGCAATACGGAAATAATATTACACTTTTCCATTAACAAAGTTCTAAATCATGTTGTGATTACATTTTTTTGCTGTACTGTTTCATTTCACTCACTCTGAATGAATTTTTGCAAGTTGCATTGCAATACGGAAATAATATTACACTTTTCCATTAACAAAGTTCTAAATCATGTTGTGATTTGCCTACTGTTCATTTACTCACTCTGAATGAATTTTGCAAGTTGCAATGCAATACGGAAATAATATTACACTTTTCCATTATACCAAAAATCTAAATCATGTTATGATTCCACTCTGGATTACATTTTTTTGCTGTACTGTTTCATTCATGAAACGATGAATCGATGAATTTTTGCAAGTTGCATTGCAATACGGAAATAATATTACACTTTTCCATTAACAAAGTTCTAAATCATGTTGTGATTCACCCTGGATATTTTTTTTGCTGTACTGTTTCATTCACTCACTCTGAATGAATTTTTGCAAGTTGCATTGCAATACGGAAATAATATTACACTTTTCCATTACCAAAGTTCTAAATCATGTTGTGATTTGCCTACTGTTTCATTTACTCACTCTGAATGAATTTTTGCAAGTTGCAATGCAATACGGAAATAATATTACACTTTTCCATTAACAAAGTTCTAAATCATGTTGTGATTGCCTACTGTTTCATTTACTCACTCTGAATGAATTTTTGCAAGTTGCAATGCAATACGGAAAAATATTACACTTTTCCATTATACCAAAAATCTAAATCATGTTATGATTCCACTCTGGATTACATTTTTTTGCTGTACTGTTTCATTCATGAAACGATGAATCGATGAATTTTTGCAAGTTGCATTGCAATACGGAAATAATATTACACTTTTCCATTAACAAAGTTCTAAATCATGTTGTGATTGCCTACTGTTTCATTTACTCACTCTGAATGAATTTTTGCAAGTTGCATTGCAATACGGAAATAATATTACACTTTCCATTATACCAAAAATCTAAATCATGTTATGATTCCACTCTGGATTACATTTTTTTGCTGTACTGTTTCATTCATGAAACGATGAATCGATGAATTTTTGCAAGTTGCATTGCAATACGGAAATAATATTACACTTTTCCATTAACAAAGTTCTAAATCATGTTGTGATTTGCCTACTGTTTCATTTACTCACTCTGAATGAATTTTTGCAAGTTGCAATGCAATACGGAAATAATATTACACTTTTCCATTATACCAAAAATCTAAATCATGTTATGATTCCACTCTGGATTACATTTTTTGCTGTACTGTTTCATTCATGAAACGATGAATCGATGAATTTTTGCAAGTTGCATTGCAATTACGGAAAAAGTTCTAAACAAAGATCTAAATCATGTTATGACTCCACTCTGGATTACATTTTTTTGCTGTACTGTTTCATTCATGAAACGATGAATCGCTGAATTTTTGCAAGTTGCATTGCAATACGGAAATAATATTACACTTTCCATTAACAAAGTTCTAAATCATGTTGTGATTCACCACTGGATTACATTTTTTGCTGTACTGTTTCATTCACTCACTCTGAATGAATTTTTGCAAGTTGCATTGCAATACGGAAATAATATTACACTTTTCCATTACCAAAGTTCTAAATCATGTTGTGATTTGCCTACTGTTTCATTACTCACTCTGAATGAATTTTTGCAAGTTGCAATACGGAAATAATATTACACTTTTCCATTAACAAAGTTCTAAATCATGTTGTGATTTGCCTACTGTTTCATTTACTCACTCTGAATGAATTTTGCAAGTTGCAATGCAATACGGAAATAATATTACACTTTTCCATTATACCAAAAATCTAAATCATGTTATGATTCCACTCTGGATTACATTTTTTTTGCTGTACTGTTTCATTCATGAAACGATGAATCGATGAAATTTTGCAAGTTGCATTGCAATACGGAAATAATATTACACTTTTCCATTAACAAAGTTCTAAATCATGTTGATCACCCACTGGATTACATTTTTTTGCTGTACTGTTTCATTCACTCACTCTGAATGAATTTTGCAAGTTGCATTGCAATACGGAAATAATATTACACTTTTCCATTAACAAAGTTCTAAATCATGTTGTGATTTGCCTACTGTTTTCATTTAATCACTCTGAATGAATTTTTGCAAGTTGCATTGCAATACGGAAATAATATTACACTTTTCCATTTACCAAAAATCTAAATCATGTTATGATTCCACTCTGGATTACATTTTTTTGCTGTACTGTTTCATTCATGAAACGATGAATCGATGAATTTTTGCAAGTTGCATTGCAATACGGAAATAATATACACTTTTCCATTAACAAAGTTCTAAATCATGTTGTGATTACATTTTTGCTGTACTGTTTCATTCACTCACTCTGAATGAATTTTTGCAAGTTGCATGCAATACGGAAATAATATTACACTTTTCCATTAACAAAGTTCTAAATCATGTTGTGATTTGCCTACTGTTTCATTTACTCATACTCTGAATGAATTTTTGCAAGTTGCAATGCAATACGGAAATAATATTACACTTTTCCATTATACCAAAAAATCTAAATCATGTTATGATTCCACTCTGGATTACATTTTTTTTGCTGTACTGTTTCATTCATGAAACGATGAATCGATGAATTTTTGCAAGTTGCATTGCAATTACGTAAAAAGTTCTAAACAAAGATCTAAATCATGTTATGATTCCCACTCTGGATTACATTTTTTTGCTGTACTGTTTCATTCACTCACTCTGAATGGAATTTTTGCAAGTTGCATTGCAATACGGAAATAATATTACACTTTTCCATTAACAAAGTTCTAATCATGTTGTGATTCACCCACTGGATTACATTTTTTTGCTGTACTGTTTCATTCACTCACTCTGAATGAATTTTTGCAAGTTGCATTGCAATACGGAAATAATATTACACTTTTCCATTACCAAAGTTCTAAATCATGTTGTGATTTGCCCTACTGTTTCATTTACTCACTCTGAATGAATTTTTGCAAGTTGCAATACGGAAATAATATACACTTTTCCATTAACAAAGTTCTAAATCATGTTGTGATTTGCCTACTGTTTCATTTACTCACTCTGAATGATTTTTGCAAGTTGCAATGCAATACGAAATAATATTACACTTTTCCATTATACCAAAATCTAAATCATGTTATGATTCCACTTGGATTACATTTTTTGCTGTACTGTTTCATTCATGAAACGATGAATCGATGAATTTTTGCAAGTTGCATTGCAATACGGAAATAATATACACTTTTCCATTAACAAAGTTCTAAATCATGTTGTGATTCCCCACTGGATTACATTTTTTTGCTGTACTGTTCATTTCACTCACTCTGAATGAATTTTTGAAGTTGCATTGCAATACGGAAATAATATTACACTTTTCCATTATACCAAAAATCTAAATCATGTTATGATTCTACTCTGGATTACATTTTTTTGCTGTACTGTTTCATTCATGAAACGATGATCGATGAATTTTTGCAAGTTGCATTGCAATACGGAAATAATATTACACTTTTCCATTAACAAAGGTTCTAATCATGTTGTGATTTGCCTACTGTTTCATTACTCACTCTGAATGAATTTTTGCAAGTTGCAAGGCAATACGGAAATAATATTACACTTTTCCATTATACCAAAAATCTAAATCATGTTATGATTCCACTCTGGATTACATTTTTTTGCTGTACTGTTTCATTCATGAAACGATGAATCGATGAATTTTTGCAAGTTGCATTGCAATTACGGAAAAAGGTTCTAAACAAAGATCTAAATCATGTTATGACTCCACTCTGGATTACATTTTTTTGCTGTACTGATTTCATTCAACTCATTCTGAATGAATTTTGCAAGTTGCATTGCAATACGGAAATAATATTACACTTTTCCAT
>NW_023494178.1:0-54053 GCF_013265735.2 Oncorhynchus mykiss
CTTTCCATCGAACATGGTCCTGCCTTTGCAATATTGTCTCTCTTGTGGGTTTACTTACGTATGACATTAGGCTTACTGTGTCGGATCAAGTTGATGGATCTGTCCTATCGCCTTATTTAACCCAAAATCTTCTGGGAAATATTTGTTAAAATATTATTTCAATATCGTTTTATTCTTTGATTTAGTCCCAATCCAATCCTATTGTTGGCTGCCAATCCCCACCAAATATGTCATTGTAGGCATACTGTAACGGGAGAAATGAGAGCTGCACGCGGACGCGTTCGGTGGCTCCTTCAGTGCAGAGGCCAAGCGCGTATGCCAGTGCACTAAAGCCCGGGCTTGTGAGGCAGTAGTCTACAACGCTGACAGGCAACACCTTGTCATTTTATAACTCACTAGAATTACCTTGTCTTCTTCATTCATTTCGATTGCCTTCCTTTCGTGGTGAAATTAGTTTTGATTACTATTAACTTTAATCTACAGAGTTTAAGTGTTTATGTTGCCCACGTCATCATGTGATGCTGTGAGCAAACAATTTATGCCAGCCTTCCTAGATAGGCCTGGGCTGCATAACACTATGAATCTGGGAAAACATAACCTTAAAAAAAAAGTTTTAGCATTGCAAAAATAGCGTAGGCCTACTTGTGTACTATTCAAATCCCACTAAAGCCACACCTCTTCACACAGACGTACCCAGATTCTGTGTTTTAGCTTTAACCTCTGTTAAATTCACTTCCCTGGTTTCTGTCATCATGTTTCGTGTTCTCCATGGTTAATCTGTCTCTATGTTTAGTGCACTTTAATATAGCCTTGTTTACTTATTGAATGTTTGATTATATTGCTTTTTATCCTGCAGATTTTGTTGTGGATTTACATTGACTTTGAGTGGTCTTGAAAATCACTTAAAAATTCACTGTTGTGGGATCACTGACCCTTGGACGAGATGGCGCATGAACTAAGAGCTCCCCACAAGTAGTTTCCAATTCCTAATCTTACCTCCACTCCAAGTTTCAAACTCATTTAGCTTTAGTAAGAAAAAGTCATGGCGGCGACACTACAGTGACATTTTTACCCGGACTCGAGTATTAGCGCGGAAAAAGCCTCCAAGAAGAAGCTAGCTTCAGAAAAAACTAGCGCCATTAGCCAGGAGCAAGAGAACCCGCTCCCCCACGAGGCACAACGATGCCACCTCGCACTCTGTCGAAGACATCCTTTCTGAGTTGAGATCCCACGTACAGAACTAAACACTAAATTAGATGCCATTAACTCTCAGCTCAGTGCGATAGGGGCAAGGTGACAATCCTGGAAAACGCTTTGCCTGACATCGACAACAAGATAACCATAAACGCGGGCGGGGGGCGCCTGACAGGCAGAGGGGCGAATCCTATCCATGGAAAACTTTTGACAGATGCATGGAAACAATAGCATATGCTAAAAAGAAAATCGAGCATCTGGAAGAGAAAACAGAGGACCTGGAAAACAGGGGGCGAAGGAATAATTGTGTTCTATTCAATCTGGGCGAAAAAGAAGAGGGAAACATGCCACTGATCCGCTACCTGCAAGACAAACTTCCCGAGTGGCTCCACATGTCCCCGACAGGCCCATAGAACCGAGAGAGCTCACCGAGCACTGAGGCCCCCACCAGCAGCCAGACAACCACCGCGCCCAATCACCATACGTTTCCTGAGATTCACCGACAAGGAACGAGTCCTACAGGCGGGAAAAACAACACCATCACAGTGGGAAACGCCAAACTCGCTTTACACCAGGACCTGTCAGCTGGAATGCGCCGAGAATTTGACGAAGTGAAGAAATACTCCATTGACCGAGGCATCTTCAGGGGATTCAAATACCCAAACGAGCTCAGGATTCTTCACCAAGGAGCCTTGCGCACTTCATCAAACTCCCGAAGAGGCAAAACGTTTTTTGAAAGACATCCGGCCAATGAGAAACAGACCAATGACTAAATGCGATTAATGCCATTACTAAAGGAGGTAAGACGACATATAGCCGATATCCAGAGACCCACCCCCTAAGGTCATTATACCGTCCAATTATATTTATTTTCCTTTAACTGAGAGGGATGGGCTGTATAGCCTAACCTAGGCCTACTAATGTTTCAGCCTACTTTATTTCCCTGTTCTTTTGTTGTTGTTGCTATTATTACTTGGGGTTCCCTATGTCCCTCGGGGGAGGTATATGTAGGCTTGCTATTGATTTTATTTTTCTCCCCTCTTTTACTGTGGTCTGGACGAGGGCAACTATGTTATTTACTCAATGCGGGGTGGAGAGGATGAGGCATTTCTTTGGTGGGGAGAGGTGTTGCGTTGCTAACTGTTCCCGTTTTTGTTTTATTCGGAACACAGAATTGAGACTGAGCGGGGGGTAATAGATCCAACGGGATGTGTCGAGTTGTTTGGGAACTCGGCTGGGGTGTTCAGAGATTATTATTTTATGTACACCATTTATTTTCCTTTTATGTGAACGCAGCTGTAATTACCATCCATTTTTACCCAGCGATGACTTGCACTAAAGTTCGATTACTGCTCGATGACTAGTACCTTGAATCTATTGACATGGAACTGCCATGGTCTAGGGCATGCAATAAAACGAAAAAAGATACTATGTGCTCTAAAAAAGGAAAAAGCAGACATCGCTATTACAAGAGACACACTTCTGTGATGCTGAACATGCCAAACTCAGCAGAGCTTGGGTGGGACAGGTGTATCTCATCTTTCAAATCAAACAGTAGAGGCACAGCCATACTTATCCATAAAAATGTTCCATTCATAATTGACAAAAACATATCTGATCCAGAGGGGAGATTTATTTTGATAACTGGGTCACTATATGGTCAACCAATTACTATATTAAACATATACGCCCCTAACACAGATACTCCTGCCTGCCTTCATTGTCAAAAATTATAACCCTGTTCAATGAGCATTGTGTCTCCATAGGCGTGGTGGCCGGAGATTTTAATTGTACCCTTACCCACCCTAGACAAATCATCTCAAGTCCCCACCACAAATCCTAGATCTGCAAAGATGTTGAACTCTCTTACTAAAGAGATGGGACTGATAGATATCTGGAGAGAGACTAATAGCTCATCTATGGACTATACATACTACTCTAATGTCCATAACACCTACTCCCGTATAGATTACATTTTTATCCCAAGAGTTTCATAAATTCAGCCACTTGTACAATCGGACCCATAGCACTTTCAGATCACGCCTTTGTCCACCTCCGCTTTGACCTCTGCAAAAACATCCCAAGGTCAAAGAGCTGGAAATTCAACACCTCCATGCTATCAAACGAGCGTTCCATACATTGGTAACTACATGGATAGACAACTACACACAAGACAATAAAGATTCTCCTGTTTCTCCGGCCACAATGTGGGACGCTGCTAAAGCCACACTAAGAGGTCATCTATTGCATATGCTTCCTCTAAGAAAAAAGCAATGGAAGCACACAGGCTAGATCTTGAGAGGGAGCTGGAATGCTGTGAACAAATACATAAAAAATCCCTAGACAGCACCTCCTGGAGTCATCTTAAAGCATCAAAGCCAAACTGAATTTGGACTACACTCGGGAGATAAAAAAAAAGTTTTCTTTACTAAACAGAAATACCATGAGTATAGCAATAGCCCAGTAGATCTTGCTTACCAATTAAAAAGGAGCAGTCAGAGCGTACAATCATGGCTATCCGAACAGCAGAGGACGAGGTCACATATGACCCAAAAAAGATCCATTTAACTTTTCATGATTTTTACTGCAAACTATATACCTCTGAGAGAAACACACGGAGGCAGAACTCCACTCTTTCCTAGAGGGAATCTCGCTACCTAAACTATCAGAAGACCGACCAAGAATGATCTCCACTACCCCCCTTCACTCCTGAGGAGATCCTGGAGGCAAAAACGGAGTTCTCTCAGACTCAATGCACACAGCTCGCATTACAGTGTTGCTAAAAAAGACAAGGACCCCCTATCCTGCTCGTCCTTCCGGCCATAAGCTTGTTGGATTTCGACTATAAAAATAATTACCAAATTGCTCGCCAAAAGACTTAACACTCTTCTTCCCAAAATAATAAAAGCGGACCAAACTGGATTTATTAGAGACAGATACTCTTCTGATAACATTCGCCGTCTTTTTGATATTATTGATCAAGTAAACGCACAGAAGACCCCTGTCCTACTGGCTTCACTGGATGCTGAGAAGGCGTTTGACAGGATGGAGTGGAGCTTTCTGTTTTCAGTCTTAGAAAAGTTCAATATGGGCCCAAATTTTATTAAATGGATCAAATCACTATACTCTCATCCAAATGCCATGGTGACTACTAATGGACTGAACTCTGACAGATTCCCTCTGGAACGGGGCACAAGACAAGGGTGCTCGCTGTCCCCGCTGCTCTACTTGTTGGGGGCGGAGCCTCTGGCAGAGCTGATAAGGAGCAATCCAAGTATTATGGGTGTTTCTGCAGGCGGCCTGCAGCACAAGATTTCGCTTTACGCGGATGATGTCTTGCTCTACATATCCAACCCTGAGAAATCCCTCCCTCTCATTTTAGACACAATTGCTCAGTATGGCAAGTTTTCAGGTTATAAGATCAATTTTAACAATCCACTGCCTGCCCTCTCAATATTACACTCACCAGCTCTATGAAGACACTTTGTCCTTTCCAATGGAAAACACAGGGGTTTCATGACACCTAGATCTGAATAGCCTTTTTAAGGAAATTATCTTCCACTCCTGGACCGAATCAAGAACGATCTCCAAAACCTGATCTCCCTCCCAATTAGCTTAGTAGGAAGAATTAATGTAATCCGTATGAACGTCCTCCCTAGACTGAACTACTTATTTCAGATGCTCCCATGCTATCTCCCAGTAGGTTCCTTTTTCAAAACAACTAACCAAAGCATCACCAAATTTTATGGGGCAATAAAAAACCTAGGATCAAGTTTTCCACTCTATCGAAACCTGAATCTAAGGGTGGTCTTGCCCTTCCCTCCCTTCAATTGTACTACTGGTCTGCCCAAATCCGCAACATGCTAACATGGATCACAAACAGACAAGAGTCAACGTGGATTCAGATAGAAGCCCAATCCTGTGGTTCATTGCCCTTAAGCTCAATTATATTCATTAATAACTTTAGTGAAGTGGGCAACATAGCCAAAACCTTTGTGATTTACAGCACCCTACTAGCGTGGAGGGACTGTAAAATACCTGGGCATTTCCTCCCAAATAGTTCTCACTCGCCTATAGTGGGCAACCCAGACTTGCCAAAAGCCCTGAGGGAGGCCAACTTTAATCTTTGGCATACTCTAGGAATCAGGACCTTTTCAGACCTATTTCATCAGAAAACCACTACACTGAAATCCTTTCAAGAGCTCTGCAGTGAATTCGATGTGCCAAGATCCCATTTTTTCAAATATCTTCAATTAGACATGTAATTTCCTCATTTACCTCCAAGAGGAGGTTTAGAACTCAGTTGAATGAAGTTGAAACCCTTCTTGTCACAGCACAATCCATTAAAGGCAAAATATCTTACATCTATAGACTCCTTTCTGAGAAAGGAAGCTCCTCCTTTACTCCTTTGAAAATAATCTGGGAAAAGGACCTTGGTCTGACTATCAGTGATGAGTTATGGGCGGAGGTTTGCGACAGGGTATACTGCTCCTCTACCAGTGTAAAATGAAAGAATCTAATTACAAATTTTTGTACAAATTTTATTATACTCCTTTGAGACCCATAGAATGAAACCGATATGTCTCCTAACTGTAAAAGATGTACCTCTGAAGTGGAACCTATATGCATGTATTTTGGAGCTGTAGTAGAGATTGCCAGATTCTGCTAAGAATGTATTCTTCTATTGTGGGCCTCAAATACCCTCCTACATTTAAAATGTGGATTGACCAGATTGTTGACTTTCTTCCTCTTGAAAAGCTCACTTATGACCTCCACAAGAGACAGCCCAAGTTTGATAGACTCTGGTCTTCACTATTCAACTATATTTCAAACTGGACAGAGTGAACAGGGTGACTAGGGAAATGCGCAGATACAGTTGTGTAAGGTACTGTAAAACCTAAAAACGAATTATTGGCCCGTCGTCTCAGCGAATGCTTGAAATAGCTGATAAGAACCTTGATAGTGCTGCTGCAAGTGTTAAATGTTTTTTTGTGTGTTTTTATTTTAATTTCGTTTTGAGTACTGTGCACCAAGGAAAATAAATGCTTTTATTTGACTTTATCATTCATTTTAATTGTATTTTTATTTTTTCATATGTATTATTATTTTTTGACTTTTTCTTTTTTTAAAGCCTGTGAATGTGGAATGTGTTTTGTTGGTTGATTGAAAAACAAAACTTAATAAAACTTTAAATTGAAAAAAAAAAAAATAGCACTGTTGTTCTAATCATCGATCGCAGGTATTCTGATCTTCACTGTCCATGGTGCTGAATCTGGCTGGTAGATTAGTTTGAATGCTGAAAACTTGTTTGCCTACATTTAAAGGCCCTGTGAAGTCAAAATAATTGTATTTCATATTGTACAACAGCTGATGAAACTAACACTGTAAATGTGTTTTACAAAATGTGATCGGGGTGCTTCCTGATAGTTCTGGTTGAAAATACGGAGCATGTTCCTCTGCCCAGGCCTTGCTGACACTTGCCAGATCTTACACTGCCTGGATAGGTATTTTGTGTGTCAGCTAACCACATCATATGTTATAGCAATCTGTCAGTCGATGACACAATGGATGACTTGGCACACAACCATTGGTTGATGCATGCAACACCTGAGCAGGGACACATTCTTTTCACAGCACTTCAATGCAAAGTAATTTTCGTAGAAGGTTTGGAGAGCATTTCACTACCCTAACCCTTTTCCTAACCTTAACCTCAGTTTCCTAACCTGCTACGAAAATTCACTTCGATATTGAAGTGCCATGAAAAGAGAGTTTCTCACATCTATACAGCACCTTCTAATCAGCAGGTTTGCATGGGCGAGATTTTGGCTTTCCATGGCGACATCACCATGTGTAAATTGGTTTATAGACCAACGACAAAGAGAGTGCCAATAACAGCTAGTTTTAATTTCCCCTCCACACTGACCACTCCCAGACAGTCCTAGCAAAATTATTGCTTGAGAAAGTTTTTTAAAAAACATTTTTGACCATTTTCATCGTATCTATTACAGTAAGGTACTTATTGTTACTGAATGATTTGATATTGATAAAAAACGTCTGCTTTGGGCCTTAAAAGATATGTGCACTACATACTCAGAAATCACATATATTGACATTTTAGAATGTATTTTATCAAGAAAGTAGTTATACATGTCTTTTTTAATCTTACTCTTAGTTGCAAATAATTAATTTGGCTGTGGTTCTTTGATTTTCAGCACAACCCTGTTTGATAACGTATAGTATTATAGTGACTTCTTGTGGTAAAATTCAAACTCACAACTAAACTAATTAAAATTGAGGTTTTCTTACCCTGTCTTATCAAACAGTGCAACATTTGACTGATGAAATAGCATTCTTCTAAATTCTTACACTTCTAGATGCAAAATACAAGTCACTATTCCAAACTGTTTGATTCTGCCATTTTTTAAATACATTTAACATTTCAGTTAAAAACCCTTTGGATAATATCAACATTATTACTTAACATCTTAACACATACACACCATGTAAATATCAATAAACAGAGGAACACATGCTACAAATAGTTAGTGACTACCTACCAGTCAATTAAATTAGATTATTCAGAAAAATAACATTGTTATAAGAGACAAATTGCCTTTAGACAACATAAATGACTGCATCTGGACACAGGTCAAAACTACTCTGCCGAGCTCAAGTTACCAGCTATGTATGGTTTCAACACTTACATTTATTGAGTTATTGAAAAGTATCCTACAAACATTGTTCGAATGTGAAAGTGATCAGGTTTTCTGAAACAGGTGTGTTTGTATTGAAGAACCCTGAGATTGTGGACAGTAGGACTTGTGTGAACAGGTGTGAACAGACTGAAGATAATGATGTTTTCCTTTCTCTGTCTTTCAAACTCAGGAACAGTTTGAATGTTTTTTATTGTAATTTAAACAATGGTATGGATGATTAAGCTGGATCTTTCTCTCTGAATCAGGAGTGCACTTTCATTCTCCCATTTTTCCAAAGCCCAATCTGAGCAACCTTTGCTATAAACCCTGTCTTTCCCATTGTTGTTTCAAAAGTGGAAAATGATCAATTCGATAATCACACATAATGGGCATTTCACAGCCAAGACTTTTGATCCTTCCCATCAAGGCCATGTTGGCCAGTTTAACCTTCACCCGTTCCTCTCTTCCGAGTCCTCTTGGAGGTGCACTCCACAGTAGAGTCGGTCTCAAAGGAGATGGCTGGGACGTGAGTGAGCAGGTGGCCCCCAGCCTTCTCCTGGGCCATGGGCGTGGGAGTCTGCAGGACCAGCCCGTGCGTCGCTTGTTGATGTCGAAGGTAAAAGCTAAGAGGATACACACAAACATTGACCATATAATGTAATGTTGTTACATGTAACTAACTAGCTTGACTTGCCACCGTGTGAAACATGTATGCTACCATATGTTTACTAAAAAGAGCTGACAATATTATAAAATGTAATCCAGGAGTTTATGTTTGAATTCTGGTTCTCTCACAACACAAGTCACTCAGAAAAGCATCTGTAGGCAGAAGCATGCTACATGTACATTTGGCATTTGAAAAAACTACAGCTGTGCTATGCTACCGGATGCAAAATGTATCTGTATCATAAAAGTGTAGTGCAATATTCCCTTTTCTTGCCACACACACATACTCTCTCTCTCACTAGGGACAAATGTTTTGGCTACTTGTCCAGAGAGGTTTGAGCTTTAGAAGTGGATCTGCAGCAAAAGTAGACCTTTATTGCCATCTACAGGTCAAAGGTCAGACTGGAATTCAGTAAAATGTAAACATGGGCGATCCACAGAAAATGGAAATGTGTGTGTTTGTTTGAGAAGTTAAACCAGTTAATTCCCTTATAACTGAGTGTCCTGCATCATGTATTATTTTATTGGTTGTAAATTAAATACTGTTTATGTTACAGTACATGTATTTTACACTGAATCATTGATATCTGGTTGAATGTTGGTTGTGGGACATATCTGAAGTACTATGTTAATGAATCACAATGTGTGTGGGTGTGTGGGTGGGTGGGTGGGGGGGGGGGGGGTGCATGTTCTATACATTATTCAGGACAACATTACTTTGTTTAGCCTACACCGTGACTATGACTGCATAATAAACTAAACTAAATATACTATGTATTTTCTAATCAAATGTGTTAACAGGGCAACACTAAAGAAGACAAAGGCCATCAATTCAATGCAAATATTACTGTATTAAAGGAAATTGTTGTATTAAGCTTGCTTTGAAAACCGTTTGAATGGCTTGGATAGGCCTATGGAGATGGTGGAAAACATCCTGATTAGAAGGGGACGTTTGCGAGGCTTCTCCTGTTGAGAGGTGGAGGGAAGACCCTCTGGGAGTCCAAATGTGGCAGGATGTGCCACTATGTTGGGCGACAGAAGAGAGAGAGAGTTGACATGCACTTTCATTTAGAAATGATGGTATATTGTATTCTTAGTTTCAACTCATTATTACTTTCACAAATAAATGAGAACCAGAATCTTGAGATTTGGAAACTATAAATAATTTTACATAAGAGATTACTATCGATAATATATAATGTACTGTATATAGGGTTTAATATTTTTGCAATAGCAGCTTTGTACACCAATATCTCAAACAGTAAATGTCCTGCTGTATGGACTTACACATGATATCTTCAGCAGTAGTCTGGTCTTTGGATTCAGAATGGCGGGAATTCTTATTGGAATCCTTCTTGTTTCCCATCATGAATGGCTAAAACAAAAACATGTCAAAACAACTGTCACAGCAGAACAATCTCACGGTAATAACGATCACATCTTACACACCAGCACAACAAGATTTATAAATGGTTTTGGAATTAATGGATGGTTTTACATTTTCTCTAAATAACATTGTTTACTCACATTGACACAATTGTTAACTTAAATAAGTGTGATGTACCTTTAAGTTGAATTTCAGTCTGGCAAGCCTTTGTAGGAAAGACAGCTTCCCTCTGGTAGCCTTCACATCTTCAGCCATGAGAAGAGCTTCTGGCCTGGTGGCTTCGAAAGATGTTCTCGAGGCTGCTCTTGATGCCTCGTTACAACTGTGGAGAAGCTCCTTGCTCAATGACTTCACAAGAATCCTATTGAAAGTGGAGTCCTGAGTCGACACGGCCAGTTGGAGTATTTTCTCTGAGCCAAACTCCTTCAACAGATGTTTGTAGACGGTGCTGTATACTTTGTGACTCTTCAGGTTCTTGGGATAAGCTTGGGTCTCAGAGCAGCCTGACCATGCACAGAAGGCAGCTATAACTTTTGGAATCAGGTCTTGTGACGTGCGTGTGACGTCAGTTGGGTACAGATCAGTTTGGGTTTGGATTTTTGACAGAAGTCTCACCACTAACATGCTGATGAGGCCGGTGAAGTCATCATCACCGACTAAGTTGTCAGTGGATGGGGTTGAAAGCGAGGCAACATCCGGGCTGGTTGAATTCTGATCACAAACAATGCTCTGAGGTACACCGAAACAACTGATGGTATCCCTTTCCTCAGCATCTATGTTGTCCTCAAAACCTCGTGCAGCATTGGAGGTCCCACTTGTTGTCATGCTGATGGCGGAGAAAGATGGCAGAAGGTAGGACTTACCACTCAGTAGACTGCCTATATCAGTTACAGTTCCGGTTGGAGATGACCCTCTGCTTTGTGCATCAGAAACCACAGAGTCCATGACCTGGCTTACCATTACTTTGGTAAACAGGCTGACTGTGTCACTAAATGCTGATGTAGAAAAAGAACATGAAATCCTATCTTCAGATACGCTAGCCGGCACACTAACTCCCTGAGCCAAACTCATTGAAGCTGTAGAGGGCACAAGGCTAGGAAGCAAGAGGCGCTTCACAGACTCCTCTGCAAAAAGCTGAACCAGCTTGTAAGCTGTGGGCTTCCCCACCGTCTTGTCATTCCTCTTCAGCTCAGTAAGGACTGTATCGGATGCACTCTTTCCAGCCGCCACTGTCAGAACCAGAGGGGTCAAGTTGCTCTCAGAAATTATGCGGTTGACTTGGTGAGTAAGATCACGTGAGAGAGCACCAATCCTACCCTGAGATATGAGCTCCTCCAGTCTTGCTATTGCAGCTGTTAGATCAGGGTGGAATGCAACCTCCCCTTCTTCCTCTGGATGTACCTCCTTTATGATGGTATCCACTATTGCAGACATGCTTTCCCTGGCATCACACACCAATGTTTTTGGCTTAGTAGATTTGCCCATGTCGATGACTGAGCATCTCACAATGGGCTGAGTAATACTCTCTGGTAAATCAGAAGAGATGGGAGTGCCAGGGAGTGAAAATTCCCACTCTGACTTCTTTGATCTGGCAGATGAGGATGACAACGAGGAGGAAGAACGCTGTGGCGCTTGATAGATCAGTTCCTCACCACATTCACTGCTTACCCTTTCAACATCCTTCAGCATCATTCCAACCACATTCTCTATTTGTGAAAGCGCAGTCACCATTTGGTCAGATTTTGACAGCTCTTTCTGAATTGAAACCAGAATATGGCTGAGGGTCTTTTTGGCTTGAGCCGTTGTTGCTTTGACTTGATTTTGCCATGTAAAATAATTCCTCATCTTTGTCTTCACATTGTGGTAAATAGTCTTTGCAGTTGTCCAGATCTTCTTCTCAGATACTTCCAAACCAGACTGTGAGCCTTTGGGTGTGGCCTCAGTGTACTCTGAGGTTTTCTCATCACTCTGTTGAAGCATAGAGTCTGCCTGCCATAGAGTAGTAGAAGACTCTGTGGGTGGGAAAAGGCTCTTCATGTCATTTGTAATTGATCCAACGATTTCAAAAGCAGTTATATCTGTATGCCTTAAGGAAATTGTTGATTTTGCTGGCAACATCTGAGAATCTGTCTGGCTGGAACTGACTTTGCTGGGAAAGCTACTGACTGATTTGATCAGTATTTTTCGCACTTCGTTGGTAGCGTTCATCTGGAACTCCTCACTGGAGAGTTTCTCAATGACTGAGGCTGGAGTATCTCTTAATCCTTCCAACCATGAAGAACCAGACACAGGCATGTCTTCTAGATAAGACATGACACTGTCCAAAAAGCCACAGACTTCAAGGGAGTTGTAAGAGGAACCCTCTGCAACAGATGATGTGCATTCCAAATCTGCCACCTCTGACCTATACATGGTCACAATCTGGGACAAGACCTCTTTGGTGCAGGGCACCATGTTGGAATCACAGAGAGACAGTAATGGTTGAGAGTTCTCACTTTGGCATTTACGGAGAGAACCAAGTCCTGTTGAGTTGACCACTTGCAGTATTGCCTCACTCTTACTGGTTTCAGGTTGCTCTGGTGTTTTCTCTCCTACAGAGTCAGTTGAATCACATCCATCAGATAAAGAAGATGAACTACGTTCTGATATAGGGGATTCACTCCTACATGGGGAAGGCAAGCTCAGGATTGAAACAGGCAGATCACTGGAGTCAGTATGCTCCAGAAGCACAGCACTGGAGTCAGCTTTTTCCATAAGTTCTTCCCCTTGGACTGGAGCTCCACCCATTCTGAGGAACAATGTCTCCAGCTTTGCCTGAAGTCTCTCGCAGAGTCTACGAGCTGCATGGAAGGGTTTCCGCTTTGTCGTACAGTGTCCCACTTGGGTATCTCTCTGGGTGCTTGTTGGCTGATCTAATTCAGCATACTGCACAATGTCCTTGACATCTTCAACAAAGTTATCAATTATTTTTGATGCCTCAGATTCTACTTTGGTCTGTATGAGCTCAGTGGCCGCAGAATCAAGGATCCTGTCAGATGGGCTAGATGCATTCATCAAGCTTGGAGTGGTACTAAACGAATGAGAAGGTTGAACCATACCAGAGATATCGCTCATTAACCTTCTCACAAGAATTTCACTCACAGCCTTTGAGGCTTTGGTCTTGAACTTCACACTAAACAGAGTGCCAAGATTTTGCATCATTGCTTTGCAAGATGTACATATTATGTTCAGCTCCTCTGGAACAGGAGAGTCTTCAACATCCAGGTGCTCCACTACAAGGTCACTGCCAGATGCCAACATTTTAACTTTCACAGCCACTTCTCGAAAAACCTTAGCCAATTCCGGATCTTCTTTTTCCAATTCACCCACCATCTCTGCGATAACAGTCATCACTTCTTCTGTTGCAGGTGGAATGCATGACTCTAATACAGAGGTAGAGCTCTGGTCCTCTGGGGTGGTGTGATCATCAAAACATTTCTGGACCATGTTGACCATTTGTTCAGCGGCCTGGGTACCAGAAGAAATAGGGGAGGACCGCCCTGAAATGGCTCTGCTGATGGTCGCAGAGAGGGCAGAGTTAAGCTGTTCGACCACCACCTTGATAAGACCAACAGTCAGCTCAGGTGGGCAAGAGGACAGGATATTATGATCAGACAGTTGCTCCTGGACACTTTTGATGATTCTGTCCTCTGTCATTCCCAGGAGGACTTTCACTGAGGTCTGGGAACTTTAAAACGAACAAGCAAAGCATGATAATTCCTGTCTTAACTTGGCAAATCGGTCAAGCGTTGTAATTTTAGTATTCTAAATATCTACATGTCCTTTTGATCGCTTTACATGCTCATTCATTTGAATATGCTCAAAGGCTGATACATTACATTTTGTACTACATCAGATAGAGTAAATTGCATTGGCTAACACTGGGATAGATGATCTCGGTGAAATCCATACATGAAAACCTTGAGGGGAACATACCTCTTAGAAGAGGGTGTTAGGGACCTGAGATGTTGAGCCCCTGTGCCGCCCTTATACATTTTCTTCGCCAGATATCTAACTTCCTGGATGAGCTCCAGTCTTTCCTGATCAAAGGCAGCAAAGGATCTTGCACTGCCACCCCTCTTGGGTGAGTCAGTGTCGTCGTCAGCAAAGTCCTTTACCCCAAGTACGCGGGCCAGGGCTGGCAGCAGGATCTGCAGGGTGGTCTGTGCGATGAAGGTTACAATTGTCTTGCACAATTTGGCAAGCTGTTCCTTCGTCATCTGTTTTGAACAAACAGAACAAAAACAGTCTTTTCAATGGAACTGTGATGTAAAGTATTCTAGATCGAACAGAATGCATTTGATCAACATTGTTATTCTTGTCTGTGACTGAATTCAAAGTTTGATGAAGTCTGACAGAGAACATGAATAACAGAATATGACTTGATGGCTAATCTCTGAATTCAACAGATCATTGACACGTCAAAGGTCAAAGGCAGGTAGGGAAACTTACAGGGTTTTTTAGTCCTTTGTAGATCACTTGCCACTGCCTAGAAAATTTAAAATAAGTGTTTTAGTTAGTGTTTAGTTCCCACTGCACAATATTTCATAAATGTTGAACATTACAGAAAAACTTTTAACATACTCATCAGTAAGATTGCGCAGGAATGAGATGAGGATTGGGTAGGAGTATTCCATCTCATCCTTGTTGCCTGGGCCGAATGCAGCCTGAACAGCTTTCTTCTCCAGGAGCTCAATTACAGATCCTCTATCCAGGTGTTTATTCCTGGAGACTAAAGATGTGATTGCCGTAGAGGAAGTAGAAACAAAATTAAAGAGAAATCAGACGTTTTATCTCTTAATACTCTGATTTCATTGTTTAAGGGTTTTAGAATAGGCCTATTTTAATAAAGCTATCTATGTGACCTTTCTTACTGATTACAGTAGACTACAGTTTCATTGAAAATGGATAGCACAACCTGCACATCATAGACAGAATAGAGAAACAATGTAGTACTACAGAGGTAAATCTCTGACCTGCATCGTTGTCAGTGCCCAGCTTCCTTGACTTCTTGCCACTCCTCTTACTTTTTGCCTAGGATAGAACAGAACAGATTCCAGAGCTCAAATGATGGCAGACATGTAACACCAGGGCCCGTATACATAAAGTTCATCAGATAAGGTGTGTGCTCAACCTTGCCCAAATAATTGTATTCATTATGATCTCAAATGCAAAACTGATCCTAGATAAGCACTCCTACTCTGAGACAATTTATGAATAGGCTATGGGCCAGGTCAAAGCAGCTCTTAAAACACGTTTTGAAAACAGCTACTACGTATGTTGTTATCTGAGATATATAGATATCTATGGTATGGCTGCTATCAGGTACCAAGTGTAACCCAGTAGGCCTATTATGTGCTCTGTCACTCCTGCCATCTTACCTTCCTTCCCTTCTTGGCCTCCTCTTTGGGCGTGGCCACCGGTTCTTCCTCAACAACTTCCTTTCCTTCCCTCTGAGGATCACCATCCTCCCTCTGTGCTACCTGAAGGACAGACATTCCAATAAGTAATAATATGTCACTGTCAGAGTAGATCTGTGCAGAGGACATCATAAATAGAGCTACAGCCATATCAGCGCTAAGCTGGTGACTTTATAAAGAATGGTACATTTGCTTTACAATATGTTATAGCTTTTTACAAGAAATATCCGCTTATATTGCTTTACCCTTTTTTACTTTCCCCCAATATTGTATGAAGTAATTTAGCTTACCCTTTCTTCATCCATTCAAGCTATTTTATATCTCAAAAAGCATGTCCTGGTCTGTGTTGGTTACATTCAAGTTGAGTTCAGGTCGAGAGTGAGGACAATATTGCAAGCAGGGACTGTAATTTAGGGCTACATGCTACGTCATGGAACGTTAGACCTTTATGACATCACAAATAGTATTTTTAGGAAGAGCGCGGGAAAGGTTACTTGCCCAATCAGTAGGACTAGCTAATATTGACAGAAATTTCCCCGTCAAACGTTTTCGATTGCCTTCCATCGAACATGGTCCTGCCTTTGCAATATTGTCTCTCTTGTGGGTTTACTTACGTATGACATGTAGGCTTACTGTGTCGGATCAAGTTGATTGATCTGTCCTAGTCAGCCTTAGGTTGAACCCAAAATCTTCTGGGAAATATTTGTTAATAATATTCATTTCAATATCGTTTTATTCTTTGATTTAGTCCCAATCCAATCCTATTGTTGGCTGCCAATCCCCACCAAATATGTCATTGTAGGACATACTGTAGCGGGAGAAAGTGAGAGCTGCAACGCGGACGCGTTCGGTGGCTCCTTCAGTGCAGAGGCAAGCGCGTATGCCAGTGCCACTAAAGCCCGGGCTTGTGAGGCAGTAGTCTACAACGCTCACAGGCAACACCTTGTCATTTTATTAACTCACTAGAATTACCTTGTCTTCTTCATTCATTTCGATTGCACTTCCTTTCGTGGTGAAATTAGTTTTGATTACTATTAACTTTAATCTACAGAGTTTAAGTGTTTATGTTGCCCACGTCATCATGTGATGCTGTGAGCAAACAATTTATGCCCAGCCTTCCTAGATAGGCCTGGGCTGCATAACACTATGAATCTGGGAAAACATAACACTTAAAAAAAATTTTACAGTGCAAAAATAGCGTAGGCCTACTTGTGTACTATTCAAATCCACACTAAAGCCACACCTCTTCACACAGACGTACCCATATTCTGTTGTTTTAGCTTTAACCTCTGTTAAATTCACTTCCCTGGTTAATCTGTCATCATGTTTCGTGTTCTCCATGGTTAATCTGTCTCTATGTTTAGTGCACTTTAATATAGCCTGTTTGCTTATTTGAATGTTTGATTATATTGTTCAAACTCATTTAGCTTTAGTAAAAAAAGTCATGGCGGCGACACTACAGGTGACATTTTTACCCGGACTCGAGTATTAGCGACGGAAAAAGCCTCCAAGAAGAAGCTAGCTTCAGAAAAAACTAGCGCCATTAGCCAGGAGCAAGAGAACCCGCTCCCCCACGAGGCACAACGAATGCCAACCTCGCACTCTGTCGAAGACATCCTTTCTGAGTTGAGATCCCAACGTACAGAACTAAACACTAAATTAGATGCCATTAACTCTCAGCTCAGTGCGATAGGGGGCAAGGTGACAATCCTGGAAAACGCTTTGCCTGACATCAACAACAAGATAACCATAAACGCGGGGCGCCTGGACGAGGCAGAGGGGCGAATCCTATCCATGGAAAACTTATTGACAGATGCCATGGAAACAATAGCATATGCTAAAAAGAAAATCGAGCATCTGGAAGAGAAAACAGAGGACCTGGAAAACAGGGGGCGAAGGAATAATTGTGTTCTATTCAATCTGGGCGAAAAAGAAGAGGGAAACATGCCACTGATCCGCTACCTGCAAGACAAACTTCCCGAGTGACTCCACATGTCCACCGACAGGCCCATAGAACTCGAGAGAGCTCACCGAGCACTGAGGCCCCCACCAGCAGCCAGACAACCACCGCGCCCAATCACCATACGTTTCCTGAGATTCACCGACAAGGAACGAGTCCTACAGGCGGCGAAAAACAACACCATCACAGTGGGAAACGCCAAACTCGCTTTACACCAGGACCTGTCAGCTGGAATACGCCGAAAGCGCCGAGAATTCGACGAAGTGAAGAAATACTCCATTGACCGAGGCATCTTCAGGGGATTCAAATACCCAAACGAGCTCAGGATTCTTCACCAAGGAGCCTTGCGACACTTCAAAACTCCCGAAGAGGCAAAACGTTTTTTGAAAGACAATCCTGGCCAATGAGAAACAGACCAATGACTAAATGCGATTAATGCCATATATGTAAGACGACATATAGCCGATATCCAGAGACCCAGAGACGTCCAATTTATATTTATTTTCCTTTAACTGGGAGGGATGGGCTGTTGAGCCTAACCTAGGCCTACTAATGTTTCAGCCTACTTTTATTTCCCTGTTTTTTTGTTGTTGTTGCTATTATTACTTGGGGTTCCCTATGTCCCTCGGGGGAGGTATATGTAGGCTTGGCTATTGATTTTATTTTTCTCCCCTCTTTTACTGTGGTCTGGACGAGGGCAACTATGTTATTTACTCAATGCGGGGTGGAGAGGATGAGGCATTTCTTTGGTGGGGAGAGGTGTTGTGCGTTGCTAACTGTTCCCGGTTTTTGTTTTATTCGGAACACAGAATTGAGACTGAGCGGGGGGGTAATAGATCCAACGGGATGTGTCGAGTTGTTTGGGAACTCGGCTGGGGTGTTCAGAGATTATTATTTTATGTACACCATTTATTTTCCTTTTATGTGAACGCAGCTGTAATTACCATCCATTTTTACCCAGCGATGACTTGCACTAAAGTTCGATTACTGCTCGATGACTAGTACCTTGAATCTATTGACATGGAACTGCCATGGTCTAGGGCATGCAATAAAACGAAAAAAGATACTATGTGCTCTAAAAAAGGAAAAAGCAGACATCGCTATTACAAGAGACACACTTCTGTGATGCTGAACATGCCAAACTCCGCAGAGCTTGGGTGGGACAGGTGTATTTCTCATCTTTCAAATCAAACAGTAGAGGCACAGCCATACTTATCCATAAAAATGTTCCATTCATAATTGACAAAAACATATGGTCAACCAATTATTAAACATATACGCCCCTAACACAGATACTCCTGCCTTCATGTCAAAAATTATAACCCTGTTCAATGAGCATTGTGTCTCCTTTGGCGTGGTGGCCGGAGATTTTAATTGTACCCTTAACCCAACCCTAGACAAATCATCTCAAGTCCCCACCACAAATCCTAGATCTGCAAAGATGTTGAACTCTCTTACTAAAGAGATGGGACTGATAGATATCTGGAGAGAGACTAATAGCTCATCTATGGACTATACATACTACTCTAATGTCCATAACACCTACTCCCGTATAGATTACATTTTTATCCCAAAGAGTTTCATAAATTCAGCCACTTGTACAATCGGACCCATAGCACTTTCAGATCACGCCTTTGTCCACCTCCGCTTTGACCTCTGCAAAAACATCCCAAGGTCAAAGAGCTGGAAATTCAACACCTCCATGCTATCAAACGAAGCGTTCCATACATTGGTAACTACATGGATAGACAACTACACACAAGACAATAAAGATTCTCCTGTTTCTCCGGCCACAATGTGGGACGCTGCTAAAGCCAAACAGAAATACCATGAGTATAGCAATAGGCCCAGTAGATTGCTTGCTTACCAATTAAAAAAGGAGCAGTCAGAGCGTACAATCATGGCTATCCGAACAGCAGAGGACAAGGTCACATATGACCCAAAAAAGATCCATTTAACTTTTCATGATTTTTACTGCAAACTATATACCTCTGAGAGAAAACACACGGAGGCAGAACTCCACTCTTTCCTAGAGGGAATCTCGCTACCTAAACTATCAGAGACCGACCAAGAAGATCTCCACTACCCCTTCACTCCTGAGGAGATCCTGGAGGCAAAAACGGAGTTCTCTCAGACTCAATGCACACAGCTCGCATTACAGTGTTGCTAAAAAAAGACAAGGACCCCCTATCCTGCTCGTCCTTCCTTTAAAATAATTACCAAATTGCTCGCCAAAAGACTTCACACTCTTCTTCCCAAAATAATAAAAGCAGACCAAACTGGATTTATTAGAGACAGATACTCTTCTGATAACATTCGCCGTCTTTTTGATATTATTGATCAAGTAAACGCACAGAAGACCCCTGTCCTACTGGCTTCACTGGATGCTGAGAAGGCGTTTGACAGGATGGAGTGGAGCTTTCTGTTTTCAGTCTTAGAAAAGTTCAATATGGGCCCAAATTTTATTAAATGGATCAAATCACTATACTCTCATCCAAATGCCATGGTGACTACTAATGGACTGAACTCTGACAGATTCCCTCTGGAACGGGGCACAAGACAAGGGTGCTCGCTGTCCCCGCTGCTCTACTTGTTGGGGGCGGAGCCTCTGGCAGAGCTGATAAGGAGCAATCCAAGTATTATGGGTGTTTCTGCAGGCGGCCTGCAGCACAAGATTTCGCTTTACGCGGATGATGTCTTGCTCTACATATCCAACCCTGAGAAATCCCTCCCTCTCATTTTAGACACAATTGCTCAGTATGGCAAGTTTTCAGGTTATAAGATCAATTTTAACAAATCCACTGCCTGCCCTCTCAATATTACACTCACCAGCTCTATGAAGACACTTTGTCCTTTCCAATGGAAAACACAGGGGTTTCAATACCTCGGGATCTTCATAACACCAGATCTGAATAGCCTTTTTAAGGAAAATTATCTTCCACTCCTGGACCGAATCAAGAACGATCTCCAAACCTGGATCTCCCTCCCAATTAGCTTAGTAGGAAGAATTAATGTAATCCGTATGAACGTCCTCCCTAGACTGAACTACTTATTTCAGATGCTCCCATGCTATCTCCCAGTAGGTTCCTTTTTCAAAACAACTAACCAAAGCATCACCAAATTTATATGGGGCAATAAAAAACCTAGGATCAAGTTTTCCACTCTATCGAAACCTGAATCTAAGGGTGGTCTTGCCCTTCCCTCCCTTCAATTGTACTACTGGTCTGCCCAAATCCGCAACATGCTAACATGGATCACAAACAGACAAGAGTCAACGTGGATTCAGATAGAAGCCCAATCCTGTGGTTCATTGCCCTTAAGCTCAATTATATTCATTAATAACTTTAGTGAAGTGGGCAACATAGCCAAAACCTTTGTGATTTACAGCACCCTACTAGCGTGGAGGGACTGTAAGAAATACCTGGGCATTTCCTCCCAAATATGTTCTCACTCGCCTATAGTGGGCAACCCAGACTTGCCAAAAGCCCTGAGGGAGGCCAACTTTAATCTTTGGCATACTCTAGGAATCAGGACCTTTTCAGACCTATTTCATCAGAAAACCACTACACTGAAATCCTTTCAAGAGCTCTGCAGTGAATTCGATGTGCCAAGATCCCATTTTTTCAAATATCTTCAAATTAGACATGTAATTTCCTCATTTACCTCCAAGAGGAGGTTTAGAACTCAGTTGAATGAAGTTGAAACCCTTCTTGTCACAGCACAATCCATTAAAGGCAAAATATCTTACATCTATAGACTCCTTTCTGAGAAAGGAAGCTCCTCCTTTACTCCTTTGAAAATAATCTGGGAAAAGGACCTTGGTCTGACTATCAGTGATGAGTTATGGGCAGAGGTTTGCGACAGGGTATACTGCTCCTCTACCAGTGTAAAAATGAAAGAATCTAATTACAAATTTTTGTACACATTTTATTATACTCCTTTGAGACTCCATAGAATGAAAACAGATATGTCTCCTAACTGTAAAAGATGTACCTCTGAAAGTGGAACCTATATGCATGTATTTTGGAGCTGTAGGGAGATTGCCAGATTCTGGCAATCTGAAAAGAAAGTCAGAATCTGGCAATCTGTACATACTGCTGCACAGAAAATACTAGAGGTACAGTTTGATATGACCCCGTGTATCTATCTATCTTAATGCCCAGCAGGACTTTGTTCTTGATCCTGACAGAGAAAATGTGCTTATGACTATTACATACTTTGCTAAGAAATGTATTCTTCTATTGTGGGCCTCAAATACCCCTCCTACATTTAAAATGTGGATTGACCAGATTGTTGACTTTCTTCCTCTTGAAAAGCTCACTTATGACCTCCACAAGAGACAGCCCAAGTTTGATAGACTCTGGTCTTCACTATTCAACTATATTTCAAACTGGACAGAGTGAACGGGGTGACTAGGGAAATGCGTGTTGTTACATGTTACATGTTGTGTAAGGTACTGTAAAACCTAAAAACGAATTATTGGCCCGTCGTCTCAGCGAATGCTTGAAATAGCTGATAAGAACCTTGATAGTGCTGCTGCAAGTGTTAAATGTTTTTTTGTGTGTTTTTATTTTAATTTCGTTTTTGAGTACGTGTGCACCAAGGAAAATAAATGCTTTTATTTGACTTTATCATTCATTTTAATTTTATTTTTATTTTTTCATATGTATTATTATTTTTTGACTTTTTCTTTTTTTAAAGCCTGTGAATGTGGAATGTGTTTTGTTGGTTGATTGAAAAACAAAACTTAATAAAACTTAAAATTGAAAAAAAAAAAAATAGCACTGTTGTTCTAATCATCAGATCGCAGGTATTCTGATCTTCACTGTCCATGGTGCTGAATCTGGCTGGGTAGATTAGTTTGAATGCTGAAAACTTGTTTGCCTACATTTAAAGGCCCTGTGAAGTCAAAATAATTTGATTTCATATTGTACAACAGCTGATGAAACTAACACTGTAAATGTGTTTTACCAAAATGTGATCGGGGTTGCTTCCTGATAGTTCTGGTTGAAAATACGGAGCATGTTCCTCTGCCCAGGCCTTGCTGACACTTGCCAGATCTTACACTGCCTGGATAGGTATTTTGTGTGTCAGCTAACCACATCATATGTTATAGCAATCTGTCAGTCGATGACACAATGGATGACTTGGCACACAACCATTGGTTGATGCATGCAACACCTGAGCAGGGACACATTCTTTTCACAGCACTTCAATGCAAAGTAATTTTCGTAGAAGGTTTGGAGAGCATTTTCACTAACCCTAACCCTTTTCCTAACCTTAACCTCAGTTTCCTAACCTGCTACAAAAAATTCACTTCGATATTGAAGTGCCATGAAAAGAGAGTTTCTCACATCTATACAGCACCTTCTAATCAGCAGGTTTGCATGGGCAAGAGTTTTGGCTTTCCATGGCGACATCACCATGTGTAAATTGGTTTATAGACCAACGACAAAGAGAGTGCCAATAACAGCTAGTTTTAATTTCCCCTCCACACTGACCACTCCCAGACAGTCCTAGCAAAATTATTGCTTGAGAAAGTTTTTTTTGCAAAAAATACATTTTTGACCATTTTCATCGTAATCTATTACAGTAAGGTACTTAATTGTTACCCAGAAATGATTTGATATTGATATAAAAACGTCTGCTTTGGGCCTTAAAAAGATATGTGCACTACATACTCAGAAATCACATATATTGACATTTTAGAATGTATTTTATCAAGAAAGTAAGTTATACATGTCTTTTTTAATCTTACTCTTAGTTGCAAATAATTAATTTGACTGTGGTTCATTTGATATTCAGCACAACCCTGTTTGATAACGTATAGTATTATAGTGACTTCTTGTGGTAAAATGTCAAACTCACAACTAAACTCATTAAAATGGAGGTTTTCTTTACCCTGTCTTATCAAACAGTGCAACATTTGACTGATGAAATAGCATTCTTCTAAAATTCTTACACTTCTAGATGCAAAATACAAGTCACTATTCCAATACTGTTTGATTCTGCCATTTTTGAAATACTATTTACAAATATGAGCGTAAATGTCTGAGATCGAGACACCAACATTTAACATTTCAGTTAAAAACCCTTTGGATAATATCAACATTAATTACTTAACATCTTAACACATACACACCATGTAAATATCAATAAACAGAGGAACACATGCTACAAATAGTTAGTGACTACCTACCAGTCAATTAAATTAGATTATTCAGAAAAATAACATTGTTATAAGAGACAAATTGCCTTTAGACAACATAAATGACTGCATCTGGACACAGGTCAAAACTACTCTGCCGAGCTCAAGTTACCAGCTATGTATGGTTTCAACACTTACATTTATTGAGTTATTGAAAAGTATCCTACAAACATTGTTCGAATGTGAAAGTGATCAGGTTTTCTGAAACAGGTGTGTTTGTATTGAAGAACCCTGAGATTGTGGACAGTAGGACTTGTGTGAACAGGTGTGAACAGACTGAAGATAATGATGTTTTCCTTTCTCTGTCTTTCAAAACTCAGGAACAGTTTGAATGTTTTTTTATTGTAATTTAAACAATGGTATGGATGATTAAGCTGGATCTTTCTCTCTGAATCAGGAGTGCACTTTCATTCTCCCGTGCGTCGCTTGTTGAGGTCGAAGGTAAAAGCTAAGAGGATACACACAAACATTGACCATATAATGTAATGTTGTTACATGTAACTAACTAGCTTGACTTGCCACCGTGTGAAACATGTATGCTACCATATGTTACTAAAAAGAGCTGACAATATTATAAAATGTAATCCAGGAGTTTATGTTTGAATTCTGGTTCTCTCACAACACAAGTCACTCAGAAAAGCATCTGTAGGCAGAAGCATGCTACATGTACATTTGGCATTTGAAAAAACTACAGCTGTGCTATGCTACCGGATGCAAAATGTATCTGTATCATAAAAGTGTAGTGCAATATTCCCTTTTCTTGCCACACACACATACTCTCTCTCTCACTAGGGACAAATGTTTTGGCTACTTGTCCAGAGAGGTTTGAGCTTTAGAAGTGGATCTGCAGCAAAAGTAGACCTTTATTGCCATCTACAGGTCAAAGGTCAGACTGGAATTCAGTAAAATGTAAACATGGGCGATCCACAGAAAATGGAAATGTGTGTGTTTGTTTGAGAAGTTAAACCAGTTAATTCCCTTATAACTGAGTGTCCTGCATCATGTATTATTTTATTGGTTGTAAATTAAATACTGTTTATTTTACAGTACATGTATTTTACACTGAATCATTGATATATGGTTGAATGTTGGTTGTGGGACATATCTGAAGTACTATGTGTATGTGTTCAATGAATCACACTGTGTGTGTGTGTGTGGGTGGGGGGGGGGGGGTGCATGTTCTATACATTATTCAGGACAACATTACTTTGTTAAGCCTACACCGTGACTATGACTGCATAATAAACTAAACTAAATATACTATGTATTTTCTAATCAAATGTGTTAACAGGGCAACACTAAAGAAGACAAAGGCCATCAATTCAATGCAAATATTACTGTATTAAAGGAAATTGTTGTATTAAGCTTGCTTTGAAAACCGTTTGAATGGCTTGGATAAGCCTATGGAGATGGTGGAAAACATCCTGATTAGAAGGGGACGTTTGCGAGGCTTCTCCTGTTGAGAGGTGGAGGGAAGACCCTCTGGGAGTCCAAATGTGGCAGGATGTGCCACTATGTTGGGCGACAGAAGAGAGAGAGAGTTGACATGCACTTTCATTTAGAAATGATGGTATATTGTATTCTTAGTTTCAACTCATTATTACTTTCACAAATAAATGAGAACCAGAATCTTGTGATTTGGAAACTATAAATAATTTTACATAAGAGATTACTATCGATAATATATAATGTACTGTATATAGGGTTTAATATTTTTGCAATAGCAGCTTTGTACACCAATATCTCAAACAGTAAATGTCCTGCTGTATGGACTTACACATGATATCTTCAGCAGTAGTCTGGTCTTTGGATTCAGAATGGCGGGATTTCTTATTGGAATCCTTCTTGTTTCCCATCATGAATGGCTAAAACAAAAACATGTCAAAACAACTGTCACAGCAGAACAATCTCACGGTAATAACGATCACATCTTACACACCAGCACAACAAGATTTATAAATGGTTTTGGAATTAATGGATGGTTTTACATTTTCTCTAAATAACATTGTTTACTCACATTGACACAATTGTTAACTTAAATAAGTGTGATGTACCTTTAAGTTGAATTTCAGTCTGGCAAGCCTTTGTAGGAAAGACAGCTTCCCTCTGGTAGCCTTCACATCTTCAGCCATGAGAAGAGCTTCTGGCCTGGTGGCTTCGAAAGATGTTCTTGAGGCTGCTCTTGATGCCTCGTTACAACTGTGGAGAAGCTCCTTGCTCAATGACTTCACAAGAATCCTATTGAAAGTGGAGTCCTGAGTCGACACGGCCAGTTGGAGTATTTTCTCTGAGCCAAACTCCTTCAACAGATGTTTGTAGACGGTGCTGTATACTTTGTGACTCTTCAGGTTCTTGGGATAAGCTTGGGTCTCAGAGCAGCCTGACCATGCACAGAAGGCAGCTATAACTTTTGGAATCAGGTCTTGTGACGTGCGTGTGACGTCAGTTGGGTACAGATCAGTTTGGGTTTGGATTTTTGACAGAAGTCTCACCACTAACATGCTGATGAGGCCGGTGAAGTCATCATCACCGACTAAGTTGTCAGTGGATGGGGTTGAAAGCGAAGCAACATCCGGGCTGGTTGAATTCTGATCACAAACAATGCTCTGAGGTACACCGAAACAACTGATGGTATCCCTTTCCTCAGCATCTATGTTGGCCTCAAAGCCTCGTGCAGCATTGGAGGTCCCACTTGTTGTCATGCTGATGGCGGAGAAAGATGGCAGAGGGTAGGACTTACCACTCAGTAGACTGCCTATATCAGTTACAGTTCCGGTTGGAGATGACCCTCTGCTTTGTGCATCAGAAACCACAGAGTCCATGACCTGGCTTACCATTACTTTGGTAAACAGGCTGACTGTGTCACTAAATGCTGATGTAGAAAAAGAACATGAAATCCTATCTTCAGATACGCTAGCCGGCACACTAACTCCCTGAGCCAAACTCATTGAAGCTGTAGAGGGCACAAGGCTAGGAAGCAAGAGGCGCTTCACAGACTCCTCTGCAAAAAGCTGAACCAGCTTGTAAGCTGTGGGCTTCCCCACCGTCTTGTCATTCCTCTTCAGCTCAGTAAGGACTGTATCGGATGCACTCTTTCCAGCCGCCACTGTCAGAACCAGAGGGGTCAAGTTGCTCTCAGAAATGATGCGGTTGACTTGGTGAGTAAGATCACGTGAGAGAGCACCAATCCTACCCTGAGATATGAGCTCTTCCAGTCTTGCTATTGCAGCTGTTAGATCAGGGTGGAATGCAACCTCCCCTTCTTCCTCTGGATGTACCTCCTTTATGATGGTATCCACTATTGCAGACATGCTTTCCCTGGCATCACACACCAATGTTTTTGGCTTAGTAGATTTGCCCATGTCGATGACTGAGCATCTCACAATGGGCTGAGTAATACTCTCTGGTAAATCAGAAGAGATGGGAGTGCCAGGGAGTGAAAATTCCCACTCTGACTTCTTTGATCTGGCAGATGAGGATGACAACGAGGAGGAAGAACGCTGTGGCGCTTGATAGATCAGTTCCTCACCACATTCACTGCTTACCCTTTCAACATCCTTCAGCATCATTCCAACCACATTCTCTATTTGTGAAAGCGCAGTCACCGTTTGGTCAGATTTTGACAGCTCTTTCTGAATTGAAACCAGAATATGGCTGAGGGTCTTTTTGGCTTGAGCCGTTGTTGCTTTGACTTGATTTTGCCATGTAAAATAATTCCTCATCTTTGTCTTCACATTGTGGTAAATAGTCTTTGCAGTTGTCCAGATCTTCTTCTCAGATACTTCCAAACCAGACTGTGAGCCTTTGGGTGTGGCCTCAGTGTACTCTGAGGTTTTCTCATCACTCTGTTGAAGCATAGAGTCTGCCTGCCATAGAGTAGTAGAAGACTCTGTGGGTGGGAAAAGGCTCTTCATGTCATTTGTAATTGATCCAACGATTTCAAAAGCAGTTATATCTGTATGCCTTAAGGAAATTGTTGATTTTGCTGGCAACATCTGAGAATCTGTCTGGCTGGAACTGACTTTGCTGGGAAAGCTACTGACTGATTTGATCAGTATTTTTCGCACTTCGTTGGTAGCGTTCATCTGGAACTCCTCACTGGAGAGTTTCTCAATGACTGAGGCTGGAGTATCTCTTAATCCTTCCAACCATGAAGAACCAGACACAGGCATGTCTTCTAGATAAGACATGACACTGTCCAAAAAGCCACAGACTTCAAGGGAGTTGTAAGAGGAACCCTCTGCAACAGATGATGTGCATTCCAAATCTGCCACCTCTGACCTATACATGGTCACAATCTGGGACAAGACCTCTTTGGTGCAGGGCACCATGTTGGAATCACAGAGAGACAGTAATGGTTGAGAGTTCTCACTTTGGCATTTACGGAGAGAACCAAGTCCTGTTGAGTTGACCACTTGCAGTATTGCCTCACTCTTACTGGTTTCAGGTTGCTCTGGTGTTTTCTCTCCTACAGAGTCAGTTGAATCACATCCATCAGATAAAGAAGATGAACTACGTTCTGATATAGGGGATTCACTCCTACATGGGGAAGGCAAGCTCAGGATTGAAACAGGCAGATCACTGGAGTCAGTATGCTCCAGAAGCACAGCACTGGAGTCAGCTTTTTCCATAAGTTCTTCCCCTTGGACTGGAGCTCCACCCATTCTGAGGAACAATGTCTCCAGCTTTGCCTGAAGTCTCTCGCAGAGTCTACGAGCTGCATGGAAGGGTTTCCGCTTTGTCGTACAGTGTCCCACTTGGGTATCTCTCTGGGTGCTTGTTGGCTGATCTAATTCAGCATACTGCACAATGTCCTTGACATCTTCAACAAAGTTATCAATTATTTTTGATGCCTCAGATTCTACTTTGGTCTGTATGAGCTCAGTGGCCGCAGAATCAAGGATCCTGTCAGATGGGCTAGATGCATTCATCAAGCTTGGAGTGGTACTAAACGAATGAGAAGGTTGAACCATACCAGAGATATCGCTCATTAACCTTCTCACAAGAATTTCACTCACAGCCTTTGAGGCTTTGGTCTTGAACTTCACACTAAACAGAGTGCCAAGATTTTGCATCATTGCTTTGCAAGATGTACATATTATGTTCAGCTCCTCTGGAACAGGAGAGTCTTCAACATCCAGGTGCTCCACTACAAGGTCACTGCCAGATGCCAACATTTTAACTTTCACAGCCACTTCTCGAAAAACCTTAGCCAATTCCGGGTCTTCTTTTTCCAATTCACCCACCATCTCTGCGATAACAGTCATCACTTCTTCTGTTGCAGGTGGAATGCATGACTCTAATACAGAGGTAGAGCTCTGGTCCTCTGGGGTGGTGTGATCATCAAAACATTTCTGGACCATGTTGACCATTTGTTCAGCGGCCTGGGTACCAGAAGAAATAGGGGAGGACCGCCCTGAAATGGCTCTGCTGATGGTCGCAGAGAGGGCAGAGTTAAGCTGTTCGACCACCACCTTGATAAGACCAACAGTCAGCTCAGGTGGGCAAGAGGACAGGATATTATGATCAGACAGTTGCTCCTGGACACTTTTGATGATTCTGTCCTCTGTCATTCCCAGGAGGACTTTCACTGAGGTCTGGGAACTTTAAAACGAACAAGCAAAGCATGATAATTCCTGTCTTAACTTGGCAAATCGGTCAAGCGTTGTAATTTTAGTATTCTAAATATCTACATGTCCTTTTGATCGCTTTACATGCTCATTCATTTGAATATGCTCAAAGGCTGATACATTACATTTTGTACTACATCAGATAGAGTAAATTGCATTGGCTAACACTGGGATAGATGATCTCGGTGAAATCCATACATGAAAACCTTGAGGGGAACATACCTCTTAGAAGAGGGTGTTAGGGACCTGAGATGTTGAGCCCCTGTGCCGCCCTTATACATTTTCTTCGCCAGATATCTAACTTCCTGGATGAGCTCCAGTCTTTCCTGATCAAAGGCAGCAAAGGATCTTGCACTGCCACCCCTCTTGGGTGAGTCAGTGTCGTCGTCAGCAAAGTCCTTTACCCCAAGTACGCGGGCCAGGGCTGGCAGCAGGATCTGCAGGGTGGTCTGTGCGATGAAGGTTACAATTGTCTTGCACAATTTGGCAAGCTGTTCCTTCGTCATCTGTTTTGAACAAACAGAACAAAAACAGTCTTTTCAATGGAACTGTGATGTAAAGTATTCTAGATCGAACAGAATGCATTTGATCAACATTGTTATTCTTGTCTGTGACTGAATTCAAAGTTTGATGAAGTCTGACAGAGAACATGAATAACAGAATATGACTTGATGGCTAATCTCTGAATTCAACAGATCATTGACACGTCAAAGGTCAAAGGCAGGTAGGGAAACTTACAGGGTTTTTTAGTCCTTTGTAGATCACTTGCCACTGCCTAGAAAATTTAAAATAAGTGTTTTAGTTAGTGTTTAGTTCCCACTGCACAATATTTCATAAATGTTGAACATTACAGAAAAACTTTTAACATACTCATCAGTAAGATTGCGCAGGAATGAGATGAGGATTGGGTAGGAGTATTCCATCTCATCCTTGTTGCCTGGGCCGAATGCAGCCTGAACAGCTTTCTTCTCCAGGAGCTCAATTACAGATCCTCTATCCAGGTGTTTATTCCTGGAGACTAAAGATGTGATTGCCGTAGAGGAAGTAGAAACAAAATTAAAGAGAAATCAGACGTTTTATCTCTTAATACTCTGATTTCATTGTTTAAGGGTTTTAGAATAGGCCTATTTTAATAAAGCTATCTATGTGACCTTTCTTACTGATTACAGTAGACTACAGTTTCATTGAAAATGGATAGCACAACCTGCACATCATAGACAGAATAGAGAAACAATGTAGTACTACAGAGGTAAATCTCTGACCTGCATCGTTGTCAGTGCCCAGCTTCCTTGACTTCTTGCCACTCCTCTTACTTTTTGCCTAGGATAGAACAGAACAGATTCCAGAGCTCAAATGATGGCAGACATGTAACACCAGGGCCCGTATACATAAAGTTCATCAGATAAGGTGTGTGCTCAACCTTGCCCAAATAATTGTATTCATTATGATCTCAAATGCAAAACTGATCCTAGATAAGCACTCCTACTCTGAGACAATTTATGAATAGGCTATGGGCCAGGTCAAAGCAGCTCTTAAAACACGTTTTGAAAACAGCTACTACGTATGTTGTTATCTGAGATATATAGATATCTATGGTATGGCTGCTATCAGGTACAGAGTGTAACCCAGTAGGCCTATTATGTGCTCTGTCACTCCTGCCATCTTACCTTCCTTCCCTTCTTGGCCTCCTCTTTGGGCGTGGCCACCGGTTCTTCCTCAACAACTTCCTTTCCTTCCCTCTGAGGATCACCATCCTCCCTCTGTGCTACCTGAAGGACAGACATTCCAATAAGTAATAATATGTCACTGTCAGAGTAGATCTGTGCAGAGGACATCATAAATAGAGCTACAGCCATATCAGCGCTAAGCTGGTGACTTTATAAAGAATGGTACATTTGCTTTACAATATGTTATAGCTTTTTACAAGAAATATCCGCTTATATTGCTTTACCCTTTTTTACTTTCCCCCAATATTGTATGAAGTAATTTAGCTTACCCTTTCTTCATCCATTCAAGCTATTTTATATCTCAAAAAGCATGTCCTTGTCTGTGTTGGTTACATTCAAGTTGAGTTCAGGTCGAGAGTGAGGACAATATTGCAAGCAGGGACTGTAATTTAGGGCTACATGCTACGTCATGGAACGTTAGACCTTTATGACATCACAAATAGTATTTTTAGGAAGAGCGCGGGAAAGGTTACTTGCCCAATCAGTAGGACTAGCTAATATTGACAGAAATTTCCCCGTCAAACGTTTTCGATTGCCTTCCATCGAACATGGTCCTGCCTTTGCAATATTGTCTCTCTTGTGGGTTTACTTACGTATGACATGTAGGCTTACTGTGTCGGATCAAGTTGATTGATCTGTCCTAGTCAGCCTTAGGTTGAACCCAAAATCTTCTGGGAAATATTTGTTAATAATATTCATTTCAATATCGTTTTATTCTTTGATTTAGTCCCAATCCAATCCTATTGTTGGCTGCCAACCCCCACCAAATATGTCATTGTAGGACATACTGTAGCGGGAGAAAGTGAGAGCTGCAACGCGGACGCGTTCGGTGGCTCCTTCAGTGCAGAGGCAAGCGCGTATGCCAGTGCCACTAAAGCCCGGGCTTGTGAGGCAGTAGTCTACAACGCTCACAGGCAACACCTTGTCATTTTATTAACTCACTAGAATTACCTTGTCTTCTTCATTCATTTCGATTGCACTTCCTTTCGTGGTGAAATTAGTTTTGATTACTATTAACTTTAATCTACAGAGTTTAAGTGTTTATGTTGCCCACGTCATCATGTGATGCTGTGAGCAAACAATTTATGCCCAGCCTTCCTAGATAGGCCTGGGCTGCATAACACTATGAATCTGGGAAAACATAACACTTAAAAAAAATTTTACAGTGCAAAAATAGCGTAGGCCTACTTGTGTACTATTCAAATCCACACTAAAGCCACACCTCTTCACACAGACGTACCCATATTCTGTTGTTTTAGCTTTAACCTCTGTTAAATTCACTTCCCTGGTTAATCTGTCATCATGTTTCGTGTTCTCCATGGTTAATCTGTCTCTATGTTTAGTGCACTTTAATATAGCCTGTTTACTTATTTGAATGTTTGATTATATTGTTCAAACTCATTTAGCTTTAGTAAAAAAAGTCATGGCGGCGACACTACAGGTGACATTTTTACCCGGACTCGAGTATTAGCGACGGAAAAAGCCTCCAAGAAGAAGCTAGCTTCAGAAAAAACTAGCGCCATTAGCCAGGAGCAAGAGAACCCGCTCCCCCACGAGGCACAACGAATGCCAACCTCGCACTCTGTCGAAGACATCCTTTCTGAGTTGAGATCCCAACGTACAGAACTAAACACTAAATTAGATGCCATTAACTCTCAGCTCAGTGCGATAGGGGGCAAGGTGACAATCCTGGAAAACGCTTTGCCTGACATCAACAACAAGATAACCATAAACGCGGGGCGCCTGGACGAGGCAGAGGGGCGAATCCTATCCATGGAAAACTTATTGACAGATGCCATGGAAACAATAGCATATGCTAAAAAGAAAATCGAGCATCTGGAAGAGAAAACAGAGGACCTGGAAAACAGGGGGCGAAGGAATAATTGTGTTCTATTCAATCTGGGCGAAAAAGAAGAGGGAAACATGCCACTGATCCGCTACCTGCAAGACAAACTTCCCGAGTGACTCCACATGTCCACCGACAGGCCCAAAGAACTCGAGAGAGCTCACCGAGCACTGAGGCCCCCACCAGCAGCCAGACAACCACCGCGCCCAATCACCATACGTTTCCTGAGATTCACCGACAAGGAACGAGTCCTACAGGCGGCGAAAAACAACACCATCACAGTGGGAAACGCCAAACTCGCTTTACACCAGGACCTGTCAGCTGGAATACGCCGAAAGCGCCGAGAATTCGACGAAGTGAAGAAATACTCCATTGACCGAGGCATCTTCAGGGGATTCAAATACCCAAACGAGCTCAGGATTCTTCACCAAGGAGCCTTGCGACACTTCAAAACTCCCGAAGAGGCAAAACGTTTTTTGAAAGACAATCCTGGCCAATGAGAAACAGACCAATGACTAAATGCGATTAATGCCATATATGTAAGACGACATATAGCCGATATCCAGAGACCCAGAGACGTCCAATTTATATTTATTTTCCTTTAACTGGGAGGGATGGGCTGTTGAGCCTAACCTAGGCCTACTAATGTTTCAGCCTACTTTTATTTCCCTGTTTTTTTGTTGTTGTTGCTATTATTACTTGGGGTTCCCTATGTCCCTCGGGGGAGGTATATGTAGGCTTGGCTATTGATTTTATTTTTCTCCCCTCTTTTACTGTGGTCTGGACGAGGGCAACTATGTTATTTACTCAATGCGGGGTGGAGAGGATGTGGCATTTCTTTGGTGGGGAGAGGTGTTGTGCGTTGCTAACTGTTCCCGGTTTTTGTTTTATTCGGAACACAGAATTGAGACTGAGCGGGGGGGTAATAGATCCAACGGGATGTGTCGAGTTGTTTGGGAACTCGGCTGGGGTGTTCAGAGACTATTATTTTATGTACACCATTTATTTTCCTTTTATGTAATTACCATCAATTTTTACCCAGCGATGACTTGCACTAAAGTTCGATTACTGCTCGATGACTAGTACCTTGAATCTATTGACATGGAACTGCCGTGGTCTAGGGCATGCAATAAAACGAAAAAAGATACTATGTGCTCTAAAAAAGGAAAAAGCAGACATCGCTATTACAAGAGACACACTTCTGTGATGCTGAACATGCCAAACTCCGCAGAGCTTGGGTGGGACAGGTGTATTTCTCATCTTTCAAATCAAACAGTAGAGGCACAGCCATACTTATCCATAAAAATGTTCCATTCATAATTGACAAAAACATATGGTCAACCAATTATTAAACATATACGCCCCTAACACAGATACTCCTGCCTTCATGTCAAAAATTATAACCCTGTTCAATGAGCATTGTGTCTCCTTTGGCGTGGTGGCCGGAGATTTTAATTGTACCCTTAACCCAACCCTAGACAAATCATCTCAAGTCCCCACCACAAATCCTAGATCTGCAAAGATGTTGAACTCTCTTACTAAGGAGATGGGACTGATAGATATCTGGAGAGAGACTAATAGCTCATCTATGGACTATACATACTACTCTAATGTCCATAACACCTACTCCCGTATAGATTACATTTTTATCCCAAAGAGTTTCATAAATTCAGCCACTTGTACAATCGGACCCATAGCACTTTCAGATCACGCCTTTGTCCACCTCCGCTTTGACCTCTGCAAAAACATCCCAAGGTCAAAGAGCTGGAAATTCAACACCTCCATGCTATCAAACGAAGCGTTCCATACATTGGTAACTACATGGATAGACAACTACACACAAGACAATAAAGATTCTCCTGTTTCTCCGGCCACAATGTGGGACGCTGCTAAAGCCACACTAAGAGGTCATCTAATTGCATATGCTTCCTCTAAGAAAAAAGCAATGGAAGCACACAGGCTAGATCTTGAGAGGGAGCTGGAATGCTGTGAAAAAATACATAAACAATCCCTAGACAGCACCTCCTGGAGTCATCTTAAAGCATCCAAAGCCAAACTGAATTTGGACTACACTCGGGAGATAAAAAAAAAAGTTTTCTTTACTAAACAGAAATACCATGAGTTTAGCAATAGGCCCAGTAGATTGCTTGCTTACCAATTAAAAAAGGAGCAGTCAGAGCGTACAATCATGGCTATCCGAACAGCAGAGGACGAGGTCACATATGACCCAAAAAAGATCCATTTAACTTTTCATGATTTTTACTGCAAACTATATACCTCTGAGAGAAAACACACGGAGGCAGAACTCCACTCTTTCCTAGAGGGAATCTCGCTACCTAAACTATCAGAGACCGACCAAGAAGATCTCCACTACCCCTTCACTCCTGAGGAGATCCTGGAGGCAAAAACGGAGTTCTCTCAGACTCAATGCACACAGCTCGCATTACAGTGTTGCTAAAAAAAGACAAGGACCCCCTATCCTGCTCGTCCTTCCTTTAAAATAATTACCAAATTGCTCGCCAAAAGACTTCACACTCTTCTTCCCAAAATAATAAAAGCAGACCAAACTGGATTTATTAGAGACAGATACTCTTCTGATAACATTCGCCGTCTTTTTGATATTATTGATCAAGTAAACGCACAGAAGACCCCTGTCCTACTGGCTTCACTGGATGCTGAGAAGGCGTTTGACAGGATGGAGTGGAGCTTTCTGTTTTCAGTCTTAGAAAAGTTCAATATGGGCCCAAATTTTATTAAATGGATCAAATCACTATACTCTCATCCAAATGCCATGGTGACTACTAATGGACTGAACTCTGACAGATTCCCTCTGGAACGGGGCACAAGACAAGGGTGCTCGCTGTCCCCGCTGCTCTACTTGTTGGGGGCGGAGCCTCTGGCAGAGCTGATAAGGAGCAATCCAAGTATTATGGGTGTTTCTGCAGGCGGCCTGCAGCACAAGATTTCGCTTTACGCGGATGATGTCTTGCTCTACATATCCAACCCTGAGAAATCCCTCCCTCTCATTTTAGACACAATTGCTCAGTATGGCAAGTTTTCAGGTTATAAGATCAATTTTAACAAATCCACTGCCTGCCCTCTTAATATTACACTCACCAGCTCTATGAAGACACTTTGTCCTTTCCAATGGAAAACACAGAGGTTTCATGACACCAGATCTGAATAGCCTTTTTAAGGAAAATTATCTTCCACTCCTGGACCGAATCAAGAACGATCTCCAAACCTGGATCTCCCTCCCAATTAGCTTAGTAGGAAGAATTAATGTAATCCGTATGAACGTCCTCCCTAGACTGAACTACTTATTTCAGATGCTCCCATGCTATCTCCCAGTAGGTTCCTTTTTCAAAACAACTAACCAAAGCATCACCAAATTTATATGGGGCAATAAAAAACCTAGGATCAAGTTTTCCACTCTATCGAAACCTGAATCTAAGGGTGGTCTTGCCCTTCCCTCCCTTCAATTGTACTACTGGTCTGCCCAAATCCGCAACATGCTAACATGGATCACAAACAGACAAGAGTCAACGTGGATTCAGATAGAAGCCCAATCCTGTGGTTCATTGCCCTTAAGCTCAATTATATTCATTAATAACTTTAGTGAAGTGGGCAACATAGCCAAAACCTTTGTGATTTACAGCACCCTACTAGCGTGGAGGGACTGTAAGAAATACCTGGGCATTTCCTCCCAAATATGTTCTCACTCGCCTATAGTGGGCAACCCAGACTTGCCAAAAGCCCTGAGGGAGGCCAACTTTAATCTTTGGCATACTCTAGGAATCAGGACCTTTTCAGACCTATTTCATCAGAAAACCACTACACTGAAATCCTTTCAAGAGCTCCGCAGTGAATTCGATGTGCCAAGATCCCATTTTTTCAAATATCTTCAAATTAGACATGTCATTTCCTCATTTACCTCCAAGAGGAGGTTTAGAACTCAGTTGAATGAAGTTGAAACCCTTCTTGTCACAGCACAATCCATTAAAGGCAAAATATCTTACATCTATAGACTCCTTTCTGAGAAAGGAAGCTCCTCCTTTACTCCTTTGAAAATAATCTGGGAAAAGGACCTTGGTCTGACTATCAGTGATGAGTTATGGGCGGAGGTTTGCGACAGGGTATACTGCTCCTCTACCAGTGTAAAAATGAAAGAATCTAATTACACATTTTTGTACACATTTTATTATACTCCTTTGAGACTCCATAGAATGAAAACAGATATGTCTCCTAACTGTAAAAGATGTACCTCTGAAAGTGGAACCTATATGCATGTATTTTGGAGCTGTAGGGAGATTGCCAGATTCTGGCAATCTGTACATACTGCTGCACAGAAAATACTAGAGGTACAGTTTGATATGACCCCGTGTATCTATCTTCTTAATGCCCAGCAGGACTTTGTTCTTGATCCTGACAGAGAAAAGTCATAGAGAAATAGTCATTGCTTATGACTATTACATACTTTGCTAAGAAATGTATTCTTCTATTGTGGGCCTCAAATACCCCTCCTACATTTAAAATGTGGATTGACCAGATTGTTGACTTTCTTCCTCTTGAAAAGCTCACTTATGACCTCCACAAGAGACAGCCCAAGTTTGATAGACTCTGGTCTTCACTATTCAACTATATTTCAAACTGGACAGAGTGAACAGGGTGACTAGGGAAATGCGCAGATACATGTTGTGTAAGGTACTGTAAAACCTAAAAACGAATTATTGGCCCGTCGTCTCAGCGAATGCTTGAAATAGCTGATAAGAACCTTGATAGTGCTGCTGCAAGTGTTAAATGTTTTTTTGTGTGTTTTTATTTTAATTTCGTTTTTGAGTACGTGTGCACCAAGGAAAATAAATTCTTTTATTTGACTTTATCATTCATTTTAATTGTATTTTTATTTTTTCATATGTATTATTATTTTTTGACTTTTTCTTTTTTTAAAGCCTGTGAATGTGGAATGTGTTTTGTTGGTTGATTGAAAAACAAGAAAACTTGATAAAACTTTAAATTGAAAAAATAAAAAATAGCACTGTTGTTCTAATCGTCAGATCGCAGGTATTCTGATCTTCACTGTCCATGGTGCTGAATCTGGCTGGGTAGATTAGTTTGAATGCCGAAAACTTGTTTGCCTACATTTAAAGGCCCTGTGAAGTCAAAATAATTTTATTTCATATTGTACAACAGCTGATGAAAATAAACAATGTAAATGTGTTTTACAAAAATGTGATCGGGGTTGCTTCCTGATAGTTCTGGTTGAAAATACAGAGCATGTTCCTCTGCCCAGGCCTTGCTGACACTTGCCAGATCTTACACTGCCTGGATAGGTATTTTGTGTGTCAGCTAACCACACCATATGTTATAGCAATCTGTCAGTCGATGACACAATGGATGACTTGGCACACAACCATTGGTTGATGCATGCAACACCTGAGCAGGGACACATTCTTTTCATAGCACTTCAATGCAAAGTAATTTTCGCAGAAGGTTTGGAGAGCATTTTCACTAACCCTAACCCTTTTCCTAACCTTAACCTCAGTTTCCTAACCTGCTACGAAAAATTAACTTCGATATTGAAGTGCCATGAAAAGAGATTTTCTCACATCTATACAGCACCTTCTAATCAGCAGGTTTGCATGGGCGAGAGTTTTGGCTTTCCATGGCGACATCACCATGTGTAAATTGGTTTATAGACCAACGACAAAGAGAGTGCCAATAACAGCTAGTTTTAATTTCCCCTCCACACTGACCACTCCCAGACAGTTCTAGCAAAATTATTGCTTGAGAAAGATTTTTTTTTGCAAAAAATACATTTTTGACCATTTTCATCGTAATCTATTACAGTAAGGTACTTAATTGTTACCCAGAAATGATTTGATATTGATATAAAAACGTCTGCTTTGGGCCTTAAAAAGATATGTGCACTACATACTCAGAAATCACATATATTGACATTTTAGAATGTATTTTATCAAGAAAGTAAGTTATACATGTCTTTTTTAATCTTACTCTTAGTTGCAAATAATTAATTTGACTGTGGTTCATTTGATATTCAGCACAACCCTGTTTGATAACGTATAGTATTATAGTGACTTCTTGTGGTAAAATGTCAAACTCACAACTAAACTCATTAAAATGGAGGTTTTCTTTACCCTGTCTTATCAAACAGTGCAACATTTGACTGATGAAATAGCATTCTTCTAAAATTCTTACACTTCTAGATGCAAAATACAAGTCACTATTCCAATACTGTTTGATTCTGCCATTTTTGAAATACTATTTACAAATATGAGCGTAAATGTCTGAGATCGAGACACCAACATTTAACATTTCAGTTAAAAACCCTTTGGATAATATCAACATTAATTACTTAACATCTTTAACACATACACACCATGTAAATATCAATAAACAGAGGAACACATGCTACAAATAGTTAGTGACTACCTACCAGTCAATTAAATTAGATTATTCAGAAAAATAACATTGTTATAAGAGACAAATTGTCTTTAGACAACATAAATGACTGCATCTGGACACAGGTCAAAACTACTCTGCCGAGCTCAAGTTACCAGCTATGTATGGTTTCAACACTTACATTTATTGAGTTATTGAAAAGTATCCTACAAACATTGTTCGAATGTGAAAGTGATCAGGTTTTCTGAAACAGGTGTGTTTGTATTGAAGAACCCTGAGATTGTGGACAGTAGGACTTGTGTGAACAGACTGAAGATAATGATGTTTTCCTTTCTCTGTCTTTCAAACTCAGGAACAGTTTGAATGTTTTTTTATTGTAATTTAAACAATGGTATGGATGATTAAGCTGGATCTTTCTCTCTGAATCAGGAGTGCACTTTCATTCTCCCAATTTTTCCAAAAGCCCAATCTGAGCAACCTTTGCTATAAACCCTGTCTTTCCCATTGTTGTTTCAAAAGTGGAAAATGATCAATTCGATAATCACACATAATGGGCATTTCACAGCCAAGACTTTTGATCCTTCCCATCAAGGCCATGTTGGCCAGTTTAACCTTCACCCGGTCCCTCTCTTCCGGAGTCCTCTTGGAGGTGCACTCCACAGTAGAGTCGGTCTCAAAGGAGATGGCTGGGACGTGAGTGAGCAGGTGGCCCCCAGCCTTCTCCTGGGCCATGGGCGTGGGAGTCTGCAGGACCAGCCCGTGCGTCGCTTGTTGATGTCGAAGGTAAAAGCTAAGAGGATACACACAAACATTGACCATATAATGTAATGTTGTTACATGTAACTAACTAGCTTGACTTGCCACCGTGTGAAACATGTATGCTACCATATGTTACTAAAAAGAGCTGACAATATTATAAAATGTAATCCAGGAGTTTATGTTTGAATTCTGGTTCTCTCACAACACAAGTCACTCAGAAAAGCATCTGTAGGCAGAAGCATGCTACATGTACATTTGGCATTTGAAAAAACTACAGCTGTGCTATGCTACCGGATGCAAAATGTATCTGTATCATAAAAGTGTAGTGCAATATTCCCTTTTTTTGCCACACACACATACTCTCTCTCTCACTAGGGACAAATGTTTTGGCTACTTGTCCAGAGAGGTTTGAGCTTTAGAAGTGGATCTGCAGCAAAAGTAGACCTTTATTGCCATCTACAGGTCAAAGGTCAGACTGGCATTCAGTAAAATGTAAACATGGGCGATCCACAGAAAATGGAAATGTGTGTGTTGTTTGAGAAGTTAAACCAGTTAATTCCCTTATAACTGAGTGTCCTGCATCATGTATTATTTTATTGGTTGTAAATTAAATACTGTTTATTTTACAGTACATGTATTTTACACTGAATCATTGATATATGGTTGAATGTTGGTTGTGGGACATATCTGAAGTACTATGTGTATGTGTTCAATGAATCACACTGTGTGTGTGTGTGGGTGGGGGGGGGGGTGCATGTTCTATACATTATTCAGGACAACATTACTTTGTTTAGCCTACACCGTGACTATGACTGCATAATAAACTAAACTAAATATACTATGTATTTTCTAATCAAATGTGTTAACAGGGCAACACTAAAGAAGACAAAGGCCATCAATTCAATGCAAATATTACTGTATTAAAGGAAATTGTTGTATTAAGCTTGCTTTGAAAACCGTTTGAATGGCTTGGATAGGCCTATGGAGATGGTGGAAAACATCCTGATTAGAAGGGGACGTTTGCGAGGCTTCTCCTGTTGAGAGGTGGAGGGAAGACCCTCTGGGAGTCCAAATGTGGCAGGATGTGCCACTATGTTGGGCGACAGAAGAGAGAGAGTTGACATGCACTTTCATTTAGAAATGATGGTATATTGTATTCTTAGTTTCAACTCATTATTACTTTCACAAATAAATGAGAACCAGAATCTTGAGATTTGGAAACTATAAATAATTTTACATAAGAGATTACTATCGATAATATATAATGTACTGTATATAGGGTTTAATATTTTTGCAATAGCAGCTTTGTACACCAATATCTCAAACAGTAAATGTCCTGCTGTATGGACTTACACATGATATCTTCAGCAGTAGTCTGGTCTTTGGATTCAGAATGGCGGGAATTCTTATTGAATCCTTCTTGTTTCCCATCATGAATGGCTAAAACAAAAACATGTCAAAACAACTGTCACAGCAGAACAATCTCACGGTAATAACGATCACATCTTACACACCAGCACAACAAGATTTATAAATGGTTTTGGAATTAATGGATGGTTTTACATTTTCTCTAAATAACATTGTTTACTCACATTGACACAATTGTTAACTTAAATAAGTGTGATGTACCTTTAAGTTGAATTTCAGTCTGGCAAGCCTTTGTAGGAAAGACAGCTTCCCTCTGGTAGCCTTCACATCTTCAGCCATGAGAAGAGCTTCTGGCCTGGTGGCTTCGAAAGATGTTCTTGAGGCTGCTCTTGATGCCTCGTTACAACTGTGGAGAAGCTCCTTGCTCAATGACTTCACAAGAATCCTATTGAAAGTGGAGTCCTGAGTCGACACGGCCAGTTGGAGTATTTTCTCTGAGCCAAACTCCTTCAACAGATGTTTGTAGACGGTGCTGTATACTTTGTGACTCTTCAGGTTCTTGGGATAAGCTTGGGTCTCAGAGCAGCCTGACCATGCACAGAAGGCAGCTATAACTTTTGGAATCAGGTCTTGTGACGTGCGTGTGACGTCAGTTGGGTACAGATCAGTTTGGGTTTGGATTTTTGACAGAAGTCTCACCACTAACATGCTGATGAGGCCGGTGAAGTCATCATCACCGACTAAGTTGTCAGTGGATGGGGTTGAAAGCGAGGCAACATCCGGGCTGGTTGAATTCTGATCACAAACAATGCTCTGAGGTACACCGAAACAACTGATGGTATCCCTTTCCTCAGCATCTATGTTGGCCTCAAAGCCTCGTGCAGCATTGGAGGTCCCACTTGTTGTCATGCTGATGGCGGAGAAAGATGGCAGAGGGTAGGACTTACCACTCAGTAGACTGCCTATATCAGTTACAGTTCCGGTTGGAGATGACCCTCTGCTTTGTGCATCAGAAACCACAGAGTCCATGACCTGGCTTACCATTACTTTGGTAAACAGGCTGACTGTGTCACTAAATGCTGATGTAGAAAAAGAACATGAAATCCTATCTTCAGATACGCTAGCCGGCACACTAACTCCCTGAGCCAAACTCATTGAAGCTGTAGAGGGCACAAGGCTAGGAAGCAAGAGGCGCTTCACAGACTCCTCTGCAAAAAGCTGAACCAGCTTGTAAGCTGTGGGCTTCCCCACCGTCTTGTCATTCCTCTTCAGCTCAGTAAGGACTGTATCGGATGCACTCTTTCCAGCCGCCACTGTCAGAACCAGAGGGGTCAAGTTGCTCTCAGAAATGATGCGGTTGACTTGGTGAGTAAGATCACGTGAGAGAGCACCAATCCTACCCTGAGATATGAGCTCCTCCAGTCTTGCTATTGCAGCTGTTAGATCAGGGTGGAATGCAACCTCCCCTTCTTCCTCTGGATGTACCTCCTTTATGATGGTATCCACTATTGCAGACATGCTTTCCCTGGCATCACACACCAATGTTTTTGGCTTAGTAGATTTGCCCATGTCGATGACTGAGCATCTCACAATGGGCTGAGTAATACTCTCTGGTAAATCAGAAGAGATGGGAGTGCCAGGGAGTGAAAATTCCCACTCTGACTTCTTTGATCTGGCAGATGAGGATGACAACGAGGAGGAAGAACGCTGTGGCGCTTGATAGATCAGTTCCTCACCACATTCACTGCTTACCCTTTCAACATCCTTCAGCATCATTCCAACCACATTCTCTATTTGTGAAAGCGCAGTCACCGTTTGGTCAGATTTTGACAGCTCTTTCTGAATTGAAACCAGAATATGGCTGAGGGTCTTTTTGGCTTGAGCCGTTGTTGCTTTGACTTGATTTTGCCATGTAAAATAATTCCTCATCTTTGTCTTCACATTGTGGTAAATAGTCTTTGCAGTTGTCCAGATCTTCTTCTCAGATACTTCCAAACCAGACTGTGAGCCTTTGGGTGTGGCCTCAGTGTACTCTGAGGTTTTCTCATCACTCTGTTGAAGCATAGAGTCTGCCTGCCATAGAGTAGTAGAAGACTCTGTGGGTGGGAAAAGGCTCTTCATGTCATTTGTAATTGATCCAACGATTTCAAAAGCAGTTATATCTGTATGCCTTAAGGAAATTGTTGATTTTGCTGGCAACATCTGAGAATCTGTCTGGCTGGAACTGACTTTGCTGGGAAAGCTACTGACTGATTTGATCAGTATTTTTCGCACTTCGTTGGTAGCGTTCATCTGGAACTCCTCACTGGAGAGTTTCTCAATGACTGAGGCTGGAGTATCTCTTAATCCTTCCAACCATGAAGAACCAGACACAGGCATGTCTTCTAGATAAGACATGACACTGTCCAAAAAGCCACAGACTTCAAGGGAGTTGTAAGAGGAACCCTCTGCAACAGATGATGTGCATTCCAAATCTGCCACCTCTGACCTATACATGGTCACAATCTGGGACAAGACCTCTTTGGTGCAGGGCACCATGTTGGAATCACAGAGAGACAGTAATGGTTGAGAGTTCTCACTTTGGCATTTACGGAGAGAACCAAGTCCTGTTGAGTTGACCACTTGCAGTATTGCCTCACTCTTACTGGTTTCAGGTTGCTCTGGTGTTTTCTCTCCTACAGAGTCAGTTGAATCACATCCATCAGATAAAGAAGATGAACTACGTTCTGATATAGGGGATTCACTCCTACATGGGGAAGGCAAGCTCAGGATTGAAACAGGCAGATCACTGGAGTCAGTATGCTCCAGAAGCACAGCACTGGAGTCAGCTTTTTCCATAAGTTCTTCCCCTTGGACTGGAGCTCCACCCATTCTGAGGAACAATGTCTCCAGCTTTGCCTGAAGTCTCTCGCAGAGTCTACGAGCTGCATGGAAGGGTTTCCGCTTTGTCGTACAGTGTCCCACTTGGGTATCTCTCTGGGTGCTTGTTGGCTGATCTAATTCAGCATACTGCACAATGTCCTTGACATCTTCAACAAAGTTATCAATTATTTGTGATGCCTCAGATTCTACTTTGGTCTGTATGAGCTCAGTGGCCGCAGAATCAAGGATCCTGTCAGATGGGCTAGATGCATTCATCAAGCTTGGAGTGGTACTAAACGAATGAGAAGGTTGAACCATACCAGAGATATCGCTCATTAACCTTCTCACAAGAATTTCACTCACAGCCTTTGAGGCTTTGGTCTTGAACTTCACACTAAACAGAGTGCCAAGATTTTGCATCATTGCTTTGCAAGATGTACATATTATGTTCAGCTCCTCTGGAACAGGAGAGTCTTCAACATCCAGGTGCTCCACTACAAGGTCACTGCCAGATGCCAACATTTTAACTTTCACAGCCACTTCTCGAAAAACCTTAGCCAATTCCGGATCTTCTTTTTCCAATTCACCCACCATCTCTGCGATAACAGTCATCACTTCTTCTGTTGCAGGTGGAATGCATGACTCTAATACAGAGGTAGAGCTCTGGTCCTCTGGGGTGGTGTGATCATCAAAACATTTCTGGACCATGTTGACCATTTGTTCAGCGGCCTGGGTACCAGAAGAAATAGGGGAGGACCGCCCTGAAATGGCTCTGCTGATGGTCGCAGAGAGGGCAGAGTTAAGCTGTTCGACCACCACCTTGATAAGACCAACAGTCAGCTCAGGTGGGCAAGAGGACAGGATATTATGATCAGACAGTTGCTCCTGGACACTTTTGATGATTCTGTCCTCTGTCATTCCCAGGAGGACTTTCACTGAGGTCTGGGAACTTTAAAACGAACAAGCAAAGCATGATAATTCCTGTCTTAACTTGGCAAATCGGTCAAGCGTTGTAATTTTAGTATTCTAAATATCTACATGTCCTTTTGATCGCTTTACATGCTCATTCATTTGAATATGCTCAAAGGCTGATACATTACATTTTGTACTACATCAGATAGAGTAAATTGCATTGGCTAACACTGGGATAGATGATCTCGGTGAAATCCATACATGAAAACCTTGAGGGGAACATACCTCTTAGAAGAGGGTGTTAGGGACCTGAGATGTTGAGCCCCTGTGCCGCCCTTATACATTTTCTTCGCCAGATATCTAACTTCCTGGATGAGCTCCAGTCTTTCCTGATCAAAGGCAGCAAAGGATCTTGCACTGCCACCCCTCTTGGGTGAGTCAGTGTCGTCGTCAGCAAAGTCCTTTACCCCAAGTACGCGGGCCAGGGCTGGCAGCAGGATCTGCAGGGTGGTCTGTGCGATGAAGGTTACAATTGTCTTGCACAATTTGGCAAGCTGTTCCTTCGTCATCTGTTTTGAACAAACAGAACAAAAACAGTCTTTTCAATGGAACTGTGATGTAAAGTATTCTAGATCGAACAGAATGCATTTGATCAACATTGTTATTCTTGTCTGTGACTGAATTCAAAGTTTGATGAAGTCTGACAGAGAACATGAATAACAGAATATGACTTGATGGCTAATCTCTGAATTCAACAGATCATTGACACATCAAAGGTCAAAGGCAGGTAGGAAAACTTACAGGGTTTTTTAGTCCTTTGTAGATCACTTGCCACTGCCTAGACAATTTAAAATAAGTGTTTTAGTTAGTGTTTAGTTCCCACTGCACAATATTTCATAAATGTTGAACATTACAGAAAAACTTTTAACATACTCATCAGTAAGATTGCGCAGGAATGAGATGAGGATTGGGTAGGAGTATTCCATCTCATCCTTGTTGCCTGGGCCGAATGCAGCCTGAACAGCTTTCTTCTCCAGGAGCTCAATTACAGATCCTCTATCCAGGTGTTTATTCCTGGAGACTAAAGATGTGATTGCCGTAGAGGAAGTAGAAACAAAATTAAAGAGAAATCAGACGTTTTATCTCTTAATACTCTGATTTCATTGTTTAAGGGTTTTAGAATAGGCCTATTTTAATAAAGCTATCTATGTGACCTTTCTTACTGATTACAGTAGACTACAGTTTCATTGAAAATGGATAGCACAACCTGCACATCACAGACAGAATAGAGAAACAATGTAGTACTACAGAGGTAAATCTCTGACCTGCATCGTTGTCAGTGCCCAGCTTCCTTGACTTCTTGCCACTCCTCTTACTTTTTGCCTAGGATAGAACAGAACAGATTCCAGAGCTCAAATGATGGCAGACATGTAACACCAGGGCCCGTATACATAAAGTTCATCAGATAAGGTGTGTGCTCAACCTTGCCCAAATAATTGTATTCATTATGATCTCAAATGCAAAACTGATCCTAGATAAGCACTCCTACTCTGAGACAATTTATGAATAGGCTATGGGCCAGGTCAAAGCAGCTCTTAAAACACGTTTTGAAAACAGCTACTACGTATGTTGTTATCTGAGATATATAGATATCTATGGTATGGCTGCTATCAGGTACAGAGTGTAACCCAGTAGGCCTATTATGTGCTCTGTCACTCCTGCCATCTTACCTTCCTTCCCTTCTTGGCCTCCTCTTTGGGCGTGGCCACCGGTTCTTCCTCAACAACTTCCTTTCCTTCCCTCTGAGGATCACCATCCTCCCTCTGTGCTACCTGAAGGACAGACATTCCAATAAGTAATAATATGTCAATGTCAGAGTAGATCTGTGCAGAGGACATCATAAATAGAGCTACAGCCATATCAGAGCTAAGCTGGTGACTTTATAAAGAATGGTACATTTGCTTTACAATATGTTATAGCTTTTTACAAGAAATATCCGCTTATATTGCTTTACCCTTTTTTACTTTCCCCCAATATTGTATGAAGTAATTTAGCTTACCCTTTCTTCATCCATTCAAGCTATTTTATATCTCAAAAAGCATGTCCTTGTCTGTGTTGGTTACATTCAAGTTGAGTTCAGGTCGAGAGTGAGGACAATATTGCAAGCAGGGACTGTAATTTAGGGCTACATGCTACGTCATGGAACGTTAGACCTTTATGACATCACAAATAGTATTTTTAGGAAGAGCGCGGGAAAGGTTACTTGCCCACTCAGTAGGACTAGCTAATATTGACAGAAATTTCCCCGTCAAACGTTTTCGATTGCCTACCCCTACGCCTTCCATCGAACATGGTCCTGCCTTTGCAATATTGTCTCTCTTGTGGATTTACTTACGTATGACATGTAGGCTTACTGTGTCGGATCAAGTTGATTGATCTGTCCTAGTCAGCCTTAGGTTGAACCCAAAATCTTCTGGGAAATATTTGTTAATAATATTCATTTCAATATCGTTTTATTCTTTGATTTAGTCCCAATCCAATCCTATTGTTGGCTGCCAATCCCCACCAAATATGTCATTGTAGGACATACTGTAGCGGGAGAAAGTGAGAGCTGCAACGCGGACGCGTTCGGTGGCTCCTTCAGTGCAGAGGCAAGCGCGTATGCCAGTGCCACTAAAGCCCGGGCTTGTGAGGCAGTAGTCTACAACGCTGACAGGCAACACCTTGTCATTTTATTACTCACTAGAATTACCTTGTCTTCTTCATTCATTTCGATTGCACTTCCTTTCGTGGTGAAATTAGTTTTGATTACTATTAACTTTAATCTACAGAGTTTAAGTGTTTATGTTGCCCACGTCATCATGTGATGCTGTGAGCAAACAATTTATGCCCAGCCTTCCTAGATAGGCCTGGGCTGCATAACACTATGAATCTGGGAAAACATAACACTTAAAAAAAAAGTTTTACAGTGCAAAAATAGCGTAGGCCTACTTGTGTACTATTCAAATCCACACTAAAGCCACACCTCTTCACACAGACGTACCCAGATTCTGTTGTTTTAGCTTTAACCTCTGTTAAATTCACTTCCCTGGTTAATCTGTCATCATGTTTCGTGTTCTCCATGGTTAATCTGTCTCTATGTTTAGTGCACTTTAATATAGCCTGTTTACTTATTTGAATGTTTGATTATATTGCTTTTTATCCTGCAGATTTTGTTGTGGATTTAAATTGACTTTGGGTGTTAATTGAGATTTATACTAATTTATAAGCGAATTTTATTGTTGGTTAAGATTTAATATTGCATTAATTATATTATTTAATATTGTGATGTATGTTTATGTTCCTCAGCGTTGGATTAAATACTTTGTGTCAACTCACTTAAAATACAGTTGTCTAATTCGTCAATCGCAGTTATTCTGATCTTCACTGTCCATGGTGCTGAATCTGGCTGGGTAGATTGTTTGAATGCCGAAACTTGTTTGCCTACATTTAAAGGCCCTGTTAGTCAAAATAATTATATTTCATATGTACAACAGCTGATGAAATTAACACTGTAAATGTTGTTTTTACAAAAATGTGATCGGGGTTGCTTCCTGATAGTTCTGGTTGAAAATACGGAGCATGTTCCTCTGCCCAGGCCTTGCTGACACTTGCCAGATCTTACACTGCCTGGATAGGTATTTTGTGTGTCAGCTAACCACATCATATGTTATAGCAATCTGTCATCGATGACACAAGGATGACTTGGCACACAACCATTGGTTGATGCATGCAACCCTGAGCAAGGGACACATTATTTTCACAGCACTTCAATGCAAAGTATTTTCGTAGAAGGTTGTGGAGAGCATTTTCACTAACCCTAACCCTTTTCCTAACCTTAACCTCAGTTTCCTAACCTGCTACGAAAAATCACTTCGATATTGAAGTGCCATGAAAAGAGAGTTTCTCACATCTATACAGCACCTTCTAATCAGCAGGTTTGCATGGGCCAGAGTTTTGGCTTTCCTGGCGACATCACCATTGTAAATTGGTTTATAGACCAACGACAAAGAGAGTGCCAATAACAGCTAGTTTAATTTCCCCTCCACACTGACCACTCCCAGACAGTCCTAGCAAAATTTATTGCTTATGAGAAAGTTTTTTTTGCAAAAATACATTTGACATTTTTTCATCGTAATCTATTACAGTAAGGAACTTAATTGTTACCCGAAATGATTTGATATGATATAAAAACGTCTGCTTTGGGCCTTAAAAGATATGTGCACTACATACTCAGAAATCACATATATTGACATTTAGAATGTATTTTATCAAGAAAGTAAGTTATACAGTCTTTTTTAATCTTACTCTTAGTGCAAATAATTATTTGGCTGTGGTTCATTTGATTTTCAGCACAACCCTGTTTGATAACGTATAGTATTATAGTGACTTCTTGTGGTAAATGTCAAACTCACAACTAAACTCATTAAAATGGAGGTTTTCTTTACCCTGTCTTATCAAACAGTGCAACATTTGACTGATGAAATAGCATTCTTCTAAAATTCTTACACTTCTAGATGCAAAATACAAGTCACTATTCCAATACTGTTTGATTCTGCCTTTTTGAAATACTATTTACAAATATGAGCGTAAATGTCTGAGATCGAGACACCAACATTTAACATTTCAGTTAAAAACCCTTGGGATAATATCAACATTATTACTTAACATCTTAACACATACACACCATGTAAATATCAATAAACAGAGGGAACACATGCTACAAATAGTTAGTGACTACCTACCAGACAATTAAATTAGATTATTAGAAAAATAACATTGTTATAAGAGACAATTGCCTTTAGACAACATAAATGACTGCATCTGGACACAGGTCAAAACTACTCTGCCGAGCTCAAGTTACCAGCTATGTATGGTTTCAACACTTACATTTATTGAGTTATTGAAAAGTATCCTACAAACATTGTTCGAATGTGAAAGTGATCAGGTTTTCTGAAACAGGTGTGTTTTGTATTGAAGATCCCTGAGATTGTGGACAGTAGGACTTGTGTGAACAGTGTGAACAGACTGAAGATATGATGTTTTCCTTTCTCTGTCTTTCAAAACTCAGGAACAGTTTGAATGTTTTTTTATTGTAATTTAAACAATGGTGTGGATGATTAAGCTGGATCTTTCTCTCTGAATCAGGAGTGCACTTTCATTCTCCCAATTTTTTCCAAAAGCCCAATCTGAGCAACCTTTGCTATAACCCTGTCTTTCCCATTGTTGTTTCAAAAGTGGAAAATGATCAATTCGATAATCACACATAATGGGCATTTCACAGCCAAGACTTTGATCCTTCCCATCAAGGCCATGTTGGCCAGTTTAAACCTTCACCCGTTCCCTCTCTTCCGGAGTCCTCTTGGAGGTGCACTCCACAGTAGAGTCGGTCCTCAAAGGAGATGGCTGGGACGTGAGTGAGCAGGTGGCCCCCAGCCTTCTCCTGGGCCATGTTTTTGTTTTAGCCATTCATGATGGGAAACAAGAAGGATTCCAATAAGAAATCCCGCCATTCATTCACACTTTTTTAAGTTAACAATTGTGTCAATGTGAGTAAACAATGTTATTTAGAGAAAATGTAAAATCATCCATTAATTCCAAAACCATTTATAAATCTTGTTGTGCTGGTGTGTAAGATGTGATCGTTTTACCGTGAGATTGTTCTGCCTGTGACAGTTTGTTTTGACATGTTTTTGTTTTAGCCATTCATGATGGGAAACAAGAAGGATTCCAATAAGAAATCCCGCCATTCTGAATCCAAAGACCAGACTACTGCTGAAGATATCATGTGTAAGTCCATACAGCAGGACATTTACTGTTTGAGATATTGGTGTACAAAGCTGCTATTGCAAAAATATTAAACCCTATATACAGTACATTATATTATTTCGATAGTAATCTCTTATGTAAAATTATTTTAGTTTCCAAATCTCAAGATTCTGGTTCTCATTTATTTGTGAAAGTAATAATGAGTTGAAACTAAGAATACAATATACCATCATTTTCTAAATGAAGTGCATGTCAACTCTCTCTCTTCTGTCGCCCAACATAGTGGCACATCCTGCCACATTTGGACTCCCAGAGGGTCTTCCCTCCACCTCTCAACAGGAGAAGCCTCGCAAACGTCCCCTTCTAATCAGGAGTTTTCCACCATCTCCATAGGCCTATCCAAGCCATTCAAACGGTTTTCAAAGCAAGCTTAATACAGCAATTTCCTTTAATACAGTAATATTTGCATTGAATTGATGGCCTTTGTCTTCTTTAGTGTTGCCCTGTTAACACATTTGATTAGAAAATCATAGTATATTTAGTTTAGTTTATTATGCAGTCATAGTCACGGTGTAGGCTAAACAAAGTAATGTTGTCCTGAATAATGTATAGAACATGCACCCCCCCCCCCCCCCCACCCACCCCACACCACACACCACACAGTGTTATTCATTGAGCTTCACACACATAGTACTTCAGATATGTCCCACTGTCACACCCTGACCATAGTTTGCTTTGTATGTTTCTATGTTTTGGTTGGTCAGGGTGTGATCTGAGTGGGCATTCTATGTTGGATGTCTTGTTTTGTCTATTTCTATGTCTGGCCTGATATGGTTCTCAATCAGAGGCAGGTGTTAGTCATTGTCTCTGATTTTCAGACTGGTGATTGTTCCTGTCTCTGTGTTTGCACCAGATAGGACTGTTTAGGTTTTCACATTTCATTGTTTTGTAGGTTATTCATGTATAGTTTTCCTTTATTAAACAAACATGAATCATCACCATGGCTGCGTTTTGGTCCGCCTCTCCTTCACCGCAAGAGACCGTTACAGAATCACCCACCACAACAGGACCAAGCGGCGTGGTAACGGGCAACAGCTACAGCAGCGAAAGAGGAATGGACATGGGAGGAAGAATTGGAAGGTAAAGGACCCTGGGCACAGCCTGGAGAATATCGCCGCCCCAAAGAAGAGCTGGAGGCGGCGAAGGCGGAGAGGCGCTGGTTATGAGGAGGCAGCACGGCGGCGTGGATGGAAGCCCCGAGAGTCAGCCCCAAAAATTTCTTGGGGGGGCAACAGGAAGGCGAAGCCAGTAGGAGTGGCGAAGCCAGGTAGGCCCAGACCTGCGCCTCAACTTCCTGTGCTTACCGGGTGCCTGGAGAGACCGGGCAGTCACCGTGTTTGCTGTGAAGCGCACGGTGTCCCCAGTGCGGGTGCATAGCCCGGTGCGGTACATTCCAGCTCCGCGTATCGGCCGGGCTAGAGTGGGCATCGAGCCAAGTGCCATGAAGCCGGCTCTACGCATCTGTTCCTCCAGTGCGTCTCCTTGGGCCGGCTTACATGGCACCAGCCTTGCGCACTGTCCCCGGTTCGCCTGCATAGCCCAGTGCGGGCTATTCCACCCTCGCCGCACTGGCAGGGGCGACCGGGACCATTCAACTGGGTAAGGTTGGGCAGGCTCGGTGCTCAAGAGTGCCAGTGCCGCCAGTCTGCCAGGGGCCGCCAGTCAGCCAGGGCCGCCAGAGCCCCTCAGCCCAGAGGCGCCAGAGCCCCTCAGCCCAGAGGCGCCAGAACACCCTCTCACCCAGAGGCGCCAGAGCCCCTCAGCCCAGAGGCGCCAGTTACACCGTTACACCCACAACCAACATTCAACCAGATATCAATGATTCAGTGTAAAATACATGTACTGTAAATAAACAGTATTTAATTTACAACCAATAAATAATACATGATGAGGCAGGACACTCAGTTTATAAGGGAATTAACTGTTTTAACTTCTCAAACAAACACACACATTTCCATTTTCTGTGGATCGCCCATGTTTACATTTTACTGAATGCCAGTCTGACCTTTGACCTGTAGATGGCAATAAAGGTCTACTTTTGCTGCAGATCCACTTCTAAAGCTCAACCTCTCTGGACAAGTAGCCAAAACATTTGTCCCTAGTGAGAGAGAGAGTATGTGTGTGTGGCAAGAGAAGGGAATATTGCACTACACTTTTTTACGATATACATTTTGCATCGGTAGCATAGCACAGCTGTAGTTTTTCAAATGCCAAATGTACATGTAGCATGCTTCTGCCTACAGATGCTTTTCTGAGTGACTTGTGTTGTGAGAGAACCAGAATTCAAACAAACTCCTGGATTACATTTTATAATATTGTCAGCTCTTTTCAGTAACATATGGTAGCATACATGTTTCACACACGGTGGCAAGTCAAGCTAGTTAGTTACATGTAACAACATTACATTATATGGTCAATGTTTGTGTGTATCCTCTTAGCTTTTACCTTCGACATCAACAAGAGAACGCACGGGCTGGTCCTGCAGACTCCCACGCCCATGGCCCCAGGAGAAGGCTGGGGCCACCTGCTCACTCACGTCCCAGCCATCTCCTTTGAGCCGACTCTACTGTGGAGTGCACCTCCAAGAGGACTCCGGAAGAGAGGAATGGGTGAATGTTAAACTGGCCAACATGGCCTTGATGGGAAGGTCAAAAGTCCTATGCTGTGAAATGCCCATTATTGTGATAGCGAATTGATCATTTTCCACTTTTGAAACAACAATGGGAAAGACAGTGTTTATAGCAAAGGTTGCTCAGATTGGCTTTTGGAAAAAATTGGGATAATGAAAGTGCACTCCTGATTCAGAGAGAAAATCCGCTTAATCATCCTACCCAGTGTTATTAAATTACAATAAAACAACATTCAAACTGTTCCTGGGTGTTTGAAAGACAGAGAAAGGAAAACATCATTATCTTTCCAGTCTGTTCACACACTGTTCACACAAGTCCCTACTGTCCCACAATCTCAGGGTTCTTCAATACAAACAAACACCTGTTTCAGAAAACCTGATCACTTTCACAATTCCGACATGTTGTAGGATACTTTTCAATAGCTCAATAATGTAAGTGTTGAAACCATACATAGCTGGT